>NC_047147.1:19474533-19777033 GCF_009829125.3 Periophthalmus magnuspinnatus | reverse complement strand
TAGCCGTACTACCAGGCCCTCTTTAGAAGGCACATTTAGCTCTGTGTCTGTCAGCTCATCCGTCTCACTCAGGACCCACTGCACCTCACTTTTTATGGTCTGCTGTGATTCACGTCCCTGCAAACTTAAACAGAACAAATGTACACAGGGCTTTGATGAGAACAAGCCAGCGGTTAAGAGCTGCAGCTGTGGAGGCATGACTTTACTTAGGCATGAGGTTTTTCCAGTGAGCACATGGCAAGGTTGTCCACTATCTCCACTTTTATTTATTGATTCATGCATTTGGTACCTGTTTTATTTGTGTAAAAACATGCGGGTACCAGTTTATGAATTAGATCATAATTTATATATCGTTAAAATGTTATGTGAAGAGATACAGCGCAGCAAAGCAGTAAATTTTAGTATTTTTATTGTAGATTTTCAATATTGGATTTGATAGTACATGCAGAACATCATTTGGACAAGAGACAAAGAGACGTTCATGGCCACAGAAAAAAAGTAAAGAAAAAAGTAGGTCAAATAAAAAAACAATAACAAAATAATGTTAAAAATATAAAACAAAAAAAATTGTGTGGATGCCAGACCTCCTCATACTTTTTACCAGTCCCCAAACAGGTCATATGTAACTGTTATAGTAATAAAATCTGAAAATCACTGTTTATTTTCCGTTTTGATGAGACAAATTTAATATTGTAGATTACCACTAACGAGTATTTCATCAACAAACTAATTAACAAAAAATTTAGCATTGAAACTGGCAAGCAAAATAGCCAATTCTGCTTTCTAAACCAAAACACCAAATTATAACATAAATAACTTGTCCATCATGTCCACTGTTTTTGTAACTAAGAATAAATCAGCTTGGCAATTGTTATCAGTAAATGCTATGTATTATTTTCACCTGTCTGTGTTATTTCTGGGGTCACAGTTAGGTTATGTTCATGGAATTTAAACAGTTTCTTTAACTATCACCTTAGCAAAACATAAGTGCCATGCTCGGCTGTTAGACCGGTAGCACACACTCCCGCCTGTACTATTTAATCTAATCTCTCTGCATGATTTCACTTTGCTGCTCTCTGATCAATTAACACCTAAAAGCCCATCAAAAGCAGAATTTAAAGTAATGCAGGTTGGCTCATTTGTTTGTGTACCTTGCTCTGTTCTTCGTCCCTGGTCTGAACACAACAGCACCAGGCCTGTGTAATGCAGTCCAGACGTCCTAATGACTGGTTGTGCTGGGAGCAGTTCCGGGCAGGACTGTGGACTGCGGTGGGGCTCACACATGCACATGGAAACACTGCTCCCACTGTTATTAATGATGTCTGCGTAAATCAGGTGGAGTTATGCAAGTATTTAGGTGTAATGATCGACTGATTGTTACCTTGGAAACATCATATCGACTTCATCTGTAAAAAGACCAGACGGAGACACTTGGGACCACTCAACAGGTGCTCCTTCTGTTCTTCAGCTCTGCTATCCTCAGTGTACTACAGTCCCTTTCTCTCAGACAAAACCCACGAAGTCGATGAAACGTTTTGCGCTGACAAAGGCGCCTACGAAGGTTTGAACATTGAGAGGGTTTAAACAAGAGAGAAATGTGAGAAAATGTTAATACCTGTGTAAGAAAAGTGTGTAAAGTGTGTGGTGAGGGGTTTTACAGCTGCAAAACATATAGAATAATTGCTTGTAATAATTTTGCCTATTGCAGGTTATTTTTATAACCCCCGTGACAAACAAGGGGCCATGTATGGTATAGTTGCCTCTCAGTCACTGCAAACTTTGGATTGAGGAATTTGATTAAAATATGCTCGAAGATTGTGAACCAACCCCTGAACGAACTATCTGAACTGTACCATAATAACACCATGAACATCATCATCAGAGCATCATCTCCATGCCATTCAGGCGTAGGTACTGTGTCCAAAGTTTAACAGAGGCAGGCTCAGACAATCCTTCATACAGTATATCAGTCTATTGTGAAGGCAAACGAGGAGCTAAATGCACAAAATCAGTGACGCCATGATGAACAGAAGAAGGTCTTTGTTAATTTGTCCTGTGTGTTTATGTCTCTGTGTTTGTCAGGGTTTTGTGTCGATATGTCTGAAGTAAAGGACCTACCCACTATTCACATGCACAATCTTCATATATTGTCAGGTTTTCTAGATTGGGGATACTTACCAAGCTACTCTGACGACACTTTTTTTCAAAACTGAAGTGAAATTACTCTATGCTAAGTTTATAATTACCACAGTTGACAATAACCACAGACCTATTTTCTGCCAACGTTTCACTTGAGTCATCACTATTGCCAGCAGAGGGCATCAGTCACCCAATTCAAGTATTCAAAAGGAAAGTGAAATAAAAAAAGAAAATGATGCTTAAAGAACTTGAGCGTTTGTGTTGAACTAGTTGAACATTTTAAGCAGCTTGCAAGTTATTCCTCACTTATGTGCATTCTGAGCATCCAAATTATTCACAGAGATGAGTTTATAAGCTCTTTTCACAACTTCCATAAGCCAGTGCGGTAATGCTAACAACAACTAGCATGTTAATCACACACTCCCTGATTCTCGGACAATGAAACTCTTTATAAGATGGGATTAAAGATAAGATTAGATGCAGACAGTACACAGGACTTGTTTTGAGCTGTGAACAAACTACTACAGGACTTTTTAACATCGTTTTGGCTAATGCAACATTTATGCAGCTTTTAGACGTTCGATCTCGGGCTCTATAGAAACAACTTTGCTGACTTCTTGAGACATTCTGCTAACAATATCTCCGACAACCCCGGCAGCAGAATTATTGCATCTTTGGAAGTCCGAATTCCCATTGGTAGTTTTTTAAGAGCTGTCACACCTTGGTAATGTTAAACACAGACCTTTTAGATGACACTTAAGGTAAAAAGGAAGGAGGCCAAACAAACAGAGCTGTTGCCATGGTAACACACAGGTTCCTGCTGACATGGTTAATGCACCCCACTTACCCCTTTAAGCTCGCGGTCAGATGGTGGTAAGAACATTACAGAGGAGAAGGGAGCACGGCTGGTTTACAAGAAGAAAAAATACTTGTTTTAATGCAGGCTGTCTAACAAGGCCCAGTCGACATTAGGATAGTCAAAAATACCGGAAATTACATACTAAAACTAAGATTTGAGCAGGTGTTGATACTAAAAAAGTCACATCAACTGAACATGATGAAACTTTCCTGAACACCATTGGAATGATCTGACATGTAGAGCACCACATAGAGTCGTATACGCCCATGGACCACTATGGGTATGCATTTTCAAGGCAATAAGTTGAGGTTAAGGTACACTTTTTTGTCCCCATAGGGAAATTTGACCCATCCTTCAACACCACTGGGGCATTGAGCGGTGAACAGTGAGCACCGCAGCACAGTGCCAGGTGACTCATCTCAGATCTCGAAATTGTCTTGGCCAGGTCGACTTAGCTGGAGGATCTGACCTATCGTGCATGTTTTGGGTTGACCAATAAAACAACTGTGATTGGAAAGTTACATACTGAACCTTTAAACACTTTCTGAAAAAAATAAAGAAAATGTAGGCCGATGAAACAGACAAGAGATTGAAATTCAGAGCATTCAGAACAAACAAATGATGTAGTTTTTATATATAAATGTAGGTGTTTGGGTTTGGCAGGTAGAGATGTCAATGATGTAGTGAAGGGACAACGGTGGATTAAATGACAATTAAAGAAGATGAAGAGGCTGAGGAAGTCGGCGGTTTTGCTGCTGCGGTGATATGGCAGAGATGAGGTTTGAAAAATAAGGAGGGGAGAAAGAGTGATATGATATGGCTAGAGAGGTGATTGCTTTAAAGATGAAGGTCCAGGCTTTTTAGGAATAATTTTTAACATTAAAACATTTAAAGCAACACTGTGTAACTTTCTGTAAGTGGCACGTCCTCCTCCTTCATTAAAATAGAAAGTTAAAACCATACTTTGAAACATTCTTAATACGTTTTGAGCAACACTTAACAACATAAGGTTTGTACACTTGTTTTTCAGTGCAATAAAGCAAATTTTTCTTTTATTTTTGTTGGCTAAAAGGTTACACATTGGGGCTTTAAAACAGCTGGTGATGATGAGTTTTGTTTGTGGTTTGAAAACTCTTCACAGTTTCCTAGAGGTTTCCAGAATCGGCCTTGATGTTTCTACTGTGAACAGCCTTAAATGCCCTATCATGTAAATTCATGGGAGCATGTCTGGAGCCAGGTTGAGTCGGGCCGTCAATAATCTGGGGCTGTCAGCAACATGTGTTTGAAGTCTGCACAGATAGGATCTAAACCTTGGCTGGCTTCACCCGAATAGAGCTTCTGAGGACACTCGCGTTCATTCAGAAGAACCTGCTTTCCACACGTCCACCAGCCAGCTGCTAGTGCTATAGTGTGAATCAGCTGGATGCAAATGTCCTTTTATCACATGAATAGTGTGCAAATGAAATGTTGACTGTACTTATTGTCTTTGTTTTTCATAGATTTTAATGAAAACTGAACTGCAAGCAACAATGAAATAGTATGGAACAAATGCAGTTCTATTAAATACATGAATTGCACATTTACAGTGGTTCCTCGTTTATTGTGGGGGTTACGTTCTAAAAATAACCCACAATAGCAGCTGTAACTTTATACACTTTTCTCACATTTTCTCACATTTCTCTCAAAGTTCAAACCTTCGTAGGCGCCTTTGTCGGTGCAGAACGTTTCATCGACATTGTGGGTTTTGTCGGGGAGAAAACTTGCAAACATACAGCACTTCAGAGTCACACTGCGATCCGACATGTATGTAAATTTGTCTGAACACATTCTGTACTGTACAGGAGACACGGCGCGGAGGAGACTGATGGACAAAGGTCTACAGTCCCTCAGCCAATCAGGACACAGAACACAATGCACGTTCATACACTGTAAATAAAAGCATGTAAAATTGCACTGAAAAAATCTGCAAAACAATGAGACCGCGAAAGGTGAACCGCGATATAGTGAGGGACAGTCGGACACACAATTAAACATTTGCCGGCATCAACTCTGCAGTTGTAGTTTTAGCCTTATTATTGGGTTTATTGACTCAACGGTTGCAGCACTCCACCATCCTGAAGGTTGGGGGATCAGTTCCATAATGCTGTTGTGTCCTTGGGCAAGACACATCACCCCCTTGGTCGAGTATGAATGTGGTGTATTTAATGAATAATGTAATTTAAAGTAGACATATTGTGCTTGTGTCTATATAGTTATAATCTATGACACCTGTGGATCATTATATTATAATCTGCATATTTAAAATTGCAATATTGATCTAAAAAAAATTAATAAAAGAAACAAGTTGACCGTCTTAGAAAACTGAGGTGCCCACTGAGAGCTGATGTCACTGTAAACATTACGACATTACACCAGCCATTGTCAGCATCCTCAATGGATAGCTGTACACAAGCAGGCCAAGGATTTTTTTTTTTCTTTCATTTGTACCAAAATGAAAATGAAATTGGAGAACAAATTAAGAACATAGCAGTGGGCATATGCCAGTGAAAACGAGTTTTGATGGGCAATATGGCGTCTTGAACATAAGTGATTAAAGATTGCTGAAATATGCACAAATCTCTCCAAATACAACTTCGAGGGGGTAAATGAGAAGGGAAATGACTTTAACATGGTTAAAAGCTCTAAAACGTTGATTTTGCAGTGTAGGTCTGCTTTAAAGAAATGTAAATATCTGGAAAGGCAAATCAAATATGCCTTTTGAGAAGGTGTATATTTAGGCAGGGCCACCCCCAGCTTTCAGGGGGCCCTAAGCTGAATTTGTTTCTGGGGGCCCCAACAGCAGATGCCTCCTTGCTCATCTATTGGTTATTCACATTTGACATTATGACTCTGCTCCCATCACCTGGACCAATTGGATTTGTATTTATATGAGCAACATCAGACTGAAAACACCCAGAATGTCACAACTACCACAATCACAAGAACAGTACACAAACATGCACATGATTTTTTAAACTTTCTGGTGGATTTTAATGTGTTCCAGTTGGCGACAGTGGGCCAAAATTTACATTACAAAGGGTACATCCACCAGAGTAAACACATAGCTGCCTTCATCTCTGCCCAACTCAAAAACAAATGTAGCAGCTGCAGATATTTTGCTACTATAGGTATACATCAAATCTAATTGTTTTAGAGGGATATTCAGGCTGCTGTAAACACACAAGCCCTGTGTCCAATATAACTTGATATATTATATTATTTTCAATATAAATGTATGGGCTCTTGGGGGCCCTCAGCAGCTGCCTGGTCTGCTTATAGGCTGCACCGGCCCTGCATTGAGGAATATATATACATTTTGCTTTATTTTAACAAAAGGAACAAGATAAGACAAAATAGTACAAAAGCAATACAACAGCACTTTTTATATCCAAGAACTTGTTAATTAATTTGTTCATTTTGCATTGAATAAGCTCATGTGTGCTTGATGAGTTTGACATGTTGGGTTAGACTGTGTTCAAAGCATCTGGTGCAGTGTACTCCAACCATATGTTCATAATGTGCGCTTTTAATGGGAGAAAGCACACAGGTGTCCAGGCTTTGGCCAAAAACAACACAATTACTGTACCATGCAATCATTTTTATTATGGGTGTTTGAGTTTCATAATCTCAACACAAAACTCTGTTGGGTATGTGGTTTATACAATACGTGCATTAGTCAATAGTAATAAAGGTTCTGTATGAAATCAAAGCGCTGCCATCATCACCT
Organism: Periophthalmus magnuspinnatus; assembly: GCF_009829125.3. Lineage (NCBI taxonomy): Eukaryota > Metazoa > Chordata > Actinopteri > Gobiiformes > Gobiidae > Periophthalmus > Periophthalmus magnuspinnatus. The sequence continues at coordinate 19,770,269 of NC_047147.1, read as the reverse complement.
GGCCTCTCAGCGTATTCATATAAATACACTACTTTTCCCCTGCTTCTTCCTGCTGTTCGAGCATCATCAGCCTCCTCACCCACTCCATCTCCTCCTTCTCTTCACCACCTTTTCTTTACAAACCCATCATTCCCTAAACCACCAAATACAGCAGCTTCAAGAATAGTTTTCACATCCTGTTTTCTCTTTGATAAATAAATAAAATCAAGTTTGTTTGACATGTCTGAACTATTTCGTGATCTTGTTTCATTTTCCCGTGACTGTAAACAGCTCCATCTGATACACAAAGGTCTTCTGCATGGTGGCGTCTCGTATAAACATATATATAGATTGATAGATTATTGTCTTATTGTCACATATCCCACCTGTTCTCCTCCCTCCCGCCAGCAGAGGGTGCAGACAATGTGCCCCCATCCGCACGGTCCCACATCCAGATGGAGCAGAGAACAAGAGTCCGGATGTTTGGGGACATAACCTCACTGACTTCATACACTGCACACAATACACAGGAGATTCTATTGTGTCATGTTGTGATGTTCAACCAAAATCATTGACTTTTGTGTGCTGGCTTATCAGAGTTCATACAGAAATATTTTTACAGTGGAAAGATACAGTAAATGGGAAATAAAGTCAACAAACTGTCCAAGTTGTAGTCGTGGAAGTTAACCTAGAAGGTTCATGTCGAAGTGAGTGCACCACCAATTCCACTATCACCGCCAATACTACATACATCCAGTGCTGGAAAGAGTACTGAACATGTATACTCAAGTAAAAGTAATGACTTGACTAATCATTTTGGCACCAGTACTCCATTACAAGTACTCGTGCCAAAATTGTACTAAAGTAAAAGTTAAAAAGTATGTGTGAAAAATATTACTCAGCCTTTGGTTCAGTTTTAGATCACACTTTATACAAAACGTGTAAAAACGTATTATTGACCTCTGATATTGCAAACGGGAAAGTAAATAATAAACTAAAAATAAATAATAATAAAGTAAAAAATGCGAACATCATAAAGGTTATTATTATTATTATTATTATTATTATTATTATTATTATTATTATTATTATTATTATTATTATTATTATTATTATTATTATTTTAAAAATGTATAACAGAGATATAACATTTTATAAACTAGAGAATTGTTACTAATTTATTCCAATGAAAACTACTACAACAAAAGTAAAAGGGTACCAAAAGGGTACGTGGTTGTGTGTGTGTGTGTGTGTGTGTGTGTGAGGATGTATGAAAGTACAAGAACATGTTAATCCTAATGTATTTGTGCATGTAACAGTTGTGTTGTGTTCCTGTGCCCGCCTGGTGCTCACCTGTAGGGGCGGGGTTGTGATACGTTAAAACGCAATAAAAAGTATGAATAAAAAATTAAAATAATGTGTAAAAATTTCAGCTCTGGCCAATCGGAGCAAGTGATGCAGTTATGTTATGTATTTGCGGGTATAGAGAGGAGCAGATGAGCCGTGATATGGGACACACACACTGCATACAACTTCCAAATGTTAAAAAGAACATATTCTTCATACTTTCTTCAGATAAGGAGAACATGTTTGGTTTACAATGAACAAAATAACAATGTATGCAACTAAATCTTGGGGTTTTCGGGCCCTGGGGTCCCACCGGAGGAGCTGATGGACGAGTTTGGGGTCAAAGAAGTCTGGGAGTCACCTGCTTAGACTGCTGCCCCTGAAACTCGGCCCTGGATAAGCGGAAGAAAATGGATGGATGGATGGTAACTAAGTCTTATTAAATACCACAAAAATGCATGATGTGCCTTTTGTAACATCACATCTATGTTACATTTCCAACGCACGTTTAAATCCTTCCATATTACCCGTGCACTCCTGAACCCGGGCCGTCCGTTGGGATAGTACCTGGTCTATCGGTCTGATCAGCTGTTCTCTGCACAGACCTCGCTCTTTATCTCCAGTAGGAATTCCTCCACACTCATGTAAACACACACTGAGACTTCTGAGGATCTTAATGAGCCTTTGCCAACAGGCCTGGCTTTAGTGCGGCCGTGCTCCGCTCCACCACATGTTAGTGAAAGATTTAAGCTAGATTTGAGCACTTTTTGGAGTCTGTGTTTTGAAACAAGAGGGAACTGTACGAACTGAAGAAATGTCTGCAGAGTTTGCCATAATGGACGAAACATTTATACGTGTGGCATGTAATGAGGGTCATATGTTACAGTAGCGTAGGCTGTATAAAGAAATGGACTAAGTGAGTGGGACGTCACCCATAGCGTTCGGCTCCAGTCAAATGAAGCTCGTCGAGGCTAGAGCAGTTATAGCGGCGAATTTGGACCCAAGTTTCATATTAGGTTGCTGTGATACTCCGACTGCGAGTATCACAGCAACCACAAAGCCAATCCCCTCCCGCCCGTGCTGCCGGTTTAGTAGGGAGCGGGAGCTTAGCGTGGGAGCTTAGCAACGCTGTCAATCAAACTTGTTGCTAATATTGGCGGGAGTGACCTCGGGGAAAGAAGGTGCCTGATTTGTCTGTTATTAATGTTCATATCTTGAGTTACGGACACAAAATAAAAATACCAGTATCATGTAGAGCTGGTTAATATGAACATTTTAAGACCAAAATGACAAGCCTGACAGCAGCAGTTAGTGGCAACAATTTTCTTCCTCTTTGCAACACGCGGCTAGCAGGTTAGCTATGCCCATTTATATATATGTACAGTAACAGGATTCCATGATTTTGAGTCCGTACTATTGCAACAGATATATTGGAGTGACCGAAATTTCATTGCTGCCAAGAATGTCCATTATCTCTTGCATAGTTTGATATTAAAGCTGGGGTACTTGATTTACAAACTGTCAAAGGAGGAAGTCTCTAACTGACTGATTCCACATTATGCAACTGCGCTCCACAGTGACCACGAGTCTATGAAATAAAATTCCCAGTTTACGATCGCTCTTTAGCTCCCATCAAATCAATTTCCACTGTCCCAAGGCTAATTAGGCATTAAACTATGAATGAGTTTGATAAATGCTTTCACATGACAGTGTTTCAGTGCAAAAAGCAATAATAGATCACGATAACACATTTTTAAACATGATATATTGATACAGAGATACACTGCGATAAACGATAATATTGAAACTACTTTAAGTCACTGACACAATAACAATAATACAAGAAAATCCCAGTAAATCAAGTTTAATAGACGGTATCATTAAAAGGCCAAAGTTGCAACAAAGCCAAGCATTTTCTGGCGCTTTTCAGGGGCCGAGTCATGGGGTAGCAGTCTAAGCAAGGGCTCCCAGACTTCTCCAAGACACTTCCTCCACCTCCTCCAGTGGGACCCCAAGGCCAGCCGAGAGCCAGCCTGAAACAATATATTTTTTCAGGTTTATATTCAAAGATAAGTTGATATAGCGATTATCGTGACAGGCCTAAGCGAAAGTTAAAGGTTTACTGAGTCCAACTATCAAAGCAAAAACTCGTAAAAACGTCTGTTAAAAGCAATTTGATGAAAATAAGTCCATCTGAGTGTATTTACTTTGTGGTAGATCCATAGTTTTGTGAGAGGACAAAGAAGTAACACTCAGACATGCACAGACCATACACAACGTGAACGGTTGAAACTGGATCTCGATTTTTAAAAGAGATTAATCTTTTTTTTCTAAAGTCCCATCACTAAACGACTCTCAAGTACAATTTTATAACTGTAGCCTCTTTACAAAGGGCAACATTTGTTTTGTGTTTCTTTCCACCCATGTGCAGAGCCCCAGAGAAAGTAGTGAGTGCGATGTGTCATCTCATAAAAGCTCTCACAGACCAATCAGACCACACATTCTGAGTCAACCTCCAATGTTTTTCTCCTCCCGGACCAGGACCTCAGCACCACTTAAACCCACGCAGCCCGGGCCCCACCCCCTACGGCCCCTAGCGTCTCTGACACATCAAAGCGGCAGGCAGGGAGGGTCCGCGGCATCACGGCAGACAAAGGAAGCGATTAACAGATAAGGATCAGACGGAGGAGATATGACATTTCATCCTGGAGATCCGGTACGCGTTGCATTCAGAACAGATCGGCCAGCGGAAGTGGGGATGTACTGGGGCTTTTTGGGGGGCGAATGGGGGTGGGATCCAGGGCACGCGGTATTCTGCTGGGCATATGGTGAGGTCTAGGTGATGCGTACGTACGACGACCAAGTTACAACCAAGTTTTTTCTTGTATTTTATGATATTGTAGCATTTCAGTTGTAAAGAAACACGCCAAATTTCTTCTGGTTGTTTATTTTCTGGACATAAGGGCTATTGTAGGCCGTAACCCACACCAAAACAGCAGCGGTCTCAACTCAACAACCGACAAATAGAACCTTCACATCCACTTGTTGGCTTAGCTACCAAGTGTCATATACAAAAGAAGTTACATTTACAACAACCATCGACTGTATATATGAATGGACAGAGCAAACCTGCTAGATCCAAATATGAAGTCAGCATGGGCGCACTTCCGGCTCCATTGACTCTGGCTCCAATTCACTTCACATTGTAAACCTGTTGCCCCTCTCTTTGTAACAGCTGCAGTGAACCTCGTCATTTTGGTCTTAAAATGTCTGTATTTTTATTTCGCTATTGTGTCAAGATATGAACATTATTAACAGACAAATCTTGCACCTTCTTTACCCGGGGTTGCTTCCGCTAGCGTTAGCAGCGGGTTTGATTGACAGTGTTGCTAAGCGGGTTGCTATGATACTTACGGTCAGAATTCATAATATGCAACTTGACTCCAAATGTGCCTCTATAACTGCTAACCTCAGCGAGCTTCATTTGCCCGGAGTTGAATGTTTCCTTGAGTTACACATTTGGAATTCTGACAACGAGTATCACAGCAACCAAATAGCCAATCCAGAGCAAGCACTTTTCATAGTTTTCAGAGACCAAAGCAAAGTTTAGCTGTTACAGTAAAGCTAACAACGACAACCAACATGTTAACGTGGACGTCCTGGTTATCATACAATACAATTGCTTTTCAATTTAGGTGTAGCCAGTGCACAGACTTATTTTGACCTCAAGAGCTGCTTATATAATACATATTTGTACTGAGGCTAGAGGTGTCAAAAGTATTAAAAATCAGATACGAATCAATACTAACAAAAATATCTTTAGAATGATCTTGAGCTGTATCAGAACAGCTAGTATACACACATAGACTAGTATACACCCATGGGCCACTATAGAACCTACCTGCACCATTGAGGGATTACACAGATATATGGCCACATGGGAATATAAAAGAAATGTTTCAAAGCTATTTCTTGAGTTTGAAATTTTAGTAACTGGGGTAAGATCATTTTTGCTCACATGGTTGCAGGCCTTTAACTTCAGGCATATGGAGTTGGCACAATCTTTTCTAGACGTTCCTCATCTGATTTGCTCTTAAATAGTCTTTAGGCAGACAAAGGCGCTGGATGCCAAAAGAACGTGGGTATTGTGGGCCTAATTGCCTCCGGGTCGGGTTTCGGCTCGGGTTTCGCGGGGCTGTATTCAAGTATTCAGGGCTGGCCGGCCTCAGGCACAGTCCACCTGCCTCTGGAGGACTCCACAAAGGCCCGGTTTGAACACAGAGCAGGCTGTTGGCAAATAAACAAACGCCGTGGTAAGGAGAGGTCTGCTGTCAGGTACTGCAGCTGTGGAAGAGGAGGTCAGCACTGTACAGGACCACATGGGCAAGTTCGGGTGTTTTGGAGTTTGATACATTGCAGGACTTTGTTGTTGATGGTCATACTGGAGGGATGTCCGCACTTGTTCCAAGGGTCACACCTTGGAACATAAAGACTGGTGTCAGTACAGTGAGTCATTCAAAGGAGATTTACTAATAAGGGTTGAAACATTCATTTTCGACCTGTATCACAATGATGTTACTGAAGTTATAGTGGTAGAATGACTTACTTACTTACTACAATGACATGCGTTGGCCAGTTTATTCCACAGGTCATAGTTTGAACAGCCCTGTTAAGTTGCAGTACTATTTTGTATGACCTGTTCTTGTATTTGTTACTCCATAACTGAAATGAATGTAGTTCATAGAAGTTCAATTTTCTTTTCTTTTAGAATTGCATGTTCTCTCTGTGTCTTTTGTAGACAATAGGCATACCCTCTAGGTAAGTTAACCATGACCAAGATCTGGACTGTGGTCATGGCTCAAATGGAGAGGGCATTTTTAAAAGTATGAACGGGGTAAAATGACCTTGTGGAACTGAATACCTTCTGGTCAATAGGCGATAGTTCTAATAGGTCTTAGGACAGCAAAGGTTGAAGTTTATTGTCTTGCCTAAGGTACATGGTTCCTTAAGCAGCATTTCCACTGTGTAGTGTTTTGATGCCAGATCTTCAAAGTGTTAAACCTGGTCCAGCCCCGTGTGTGTGCTTGTATATTGTGCTTGTATGTGTGTTCGTGCAGGGACAGTGTCAGGCAGCACACCTGTGGAGAGGGCCGTGAGGCGGGGCCCTAAATACAGGCCTGAGAGGGTCGGGGGCCGGCCGACAGCAGCCATCTTTTCATTAGCCGTATCTAATGAAACTGCACAGAGCCGGGAAGAAAGGCCTACTGCCGGGACACCCTGCCCTGCCCCAAATTACACCCGGGACACGCCACAAAAGAGGCATTCCAGCTCCGCACCACCGGCACTTGACACCGCGTTTCTATGACAAGTGGAAATTTCCAGCACCATCGGTTCCCAGGTCCTTCAGGGGTTTAATCACATCCCCTCTGGCCCCGTCCCGCGCCCACTGCCCTGACGCTTTGTGGGGAGCAGTTGTCAAGAGGCAACTATCTGAAACTCTTTCACCCAAGTCAATTACTGTTATTAAGCTCCTTTGACAAGAGTTGTTTTGGTCACACACCTCAGACCAGCGCTCTTCTCAACATCTGCAGGTCAAGACTCACTATGTCCACACACTGCATATTCAAGTAGGCCTGATGTCGAGTTACAGCCTGATTTCTCCAGAGAGCTAGTTTTATCACTCTTGTCCAATCTATGTGCAGATAAGAAATGACTGAATGAATTACTGGAGTTTCAAAGGTGAATTAGCATTAGGGCTAAAATTTTGTAGCGAATTGTTAATACAAGTTTTCCAATGTAATTTATTTGAGGAATTCACTTTTCAGCAATTATATCAAGTTACTCGCCTCTTCCTCAATTATTAATCAAAAATCTAAAGTAGTTTAAGACTTTTAAACGTATGAACTAACAACAGCATACAAGCTAGTTCACAGCAGAGGAACTAATATTCCTGTCATCTAAACTGAGTACAGAAAACAATTCAAATCAACAAATGGTTATACTTTGTTACACCGCAGCAGGAGAATCATTGCCCCCTTTAGCCTCTTCATATTTTCTTTAAAACAAATTGTTCCACATTATGGCATTAACAATTCAATTACACACTATTTTATTGCTCAAAAATACCAGGAAAAACATGCTTTCTTAATGTGAATGAGCTCGCCTCTCCACAGATCGGACCTGTAAGTTGACTTCTTGGCTTCACCTTTTGTACCCATGAATAATTTAAAGTTATACTATTATGCAAAATTGACATTTCTGAACTTTCTATCATGTTTGAACATTGTTCCCTCCTCAAAGACATGCCTCAAGAGGTTTTAAATGTCATCCATGCATGTTTGCGTAATCTAGTGATCTCTCCTGGGCCCTATTAAAACTCTTTTTATGGTTAGCTTAGCTGTATGACTCTTTCCAAGACGGAGCCCCATAGAAGTGCAATACACCTTCTTTAAACCCATACTGTAGAACATTCAAGGCAAAGCAATAACATCTCCATGGAAACAGCAGCCTCCACCAGAAAAGTTTCAAAGTGCAAGTTCCAGATCATAAGAGTGATATTGTACACACTTGTTATTGAGTTGACCTGTAGCTAACCTTGCTCTAAAATGCCCATTGTCCTCTCCTGTTACGGGACTGTATAGGACTGAGTGTGTGTGGGAGTGTGGGAGCACTGACCCACAGGTGACAGGGCCCTCTGATGACAGGACAGGCCTAGGACGGGACAGTGCGGAAGGGGACACGGAGAGGACATGTCCCTCCTGTCACCCCTGCCCCATAGACGCTATACGGCTACAGTTTCACGTTAGCATTTGTGCCCGTGTCAAAATGATATACCCCGCACTTCACAGAGCCTATGTGCGATATGGAAGTATGAGAAGAGAGAGGGGGGGGGGTCTGGAGGTGATGAGAGGAGGTGTCACCGTGACGACCAGGAAGAGCATCTGCTACAGAAGGGATGATCAAATTGGGTGTTTAGACCGGTGACTTAAAGATCCGATATCCTACAAAGTATTGGCCATGTTATTGTGTGGATATGAAGAATAATTGCTTCATGTTTGAGTTACCCTATATTTCAAAATAAGGTTAAGGTACATTTTATTGTCCCTGTAGGGAAATATCTGTCAAACTCAAGGCCCACGTGCCAAATGTGGCCCATTACGTCATTTTATGTGGCCCACAACAAGATAAATTAAAAGGTATGATAAAGGTATATCGTAAAATGTCAGTTTATCAGGAGATATGCAGTTATACAGCCATGTTTTTGTATAATATATGTAACTTGTAAGCAATAAATATAGAAACAGTTAATGAACAAGTAAAAAAGTAGTTACATTTATTTTACATGACATTTGGCCCTTTGAGAACGACCATTTTGCTGATGTGGCTCTCGGTGAAAATGTGTTTGACACCCCTGCTGTAGGTCCTCTGCATTTGACCCAGCCATCACTGTCGTCAACCCGTCAAATCCTCAGTTCCACCTTGTGTTGTCATTACGTGGTAGTTTAGGACATGCTCATCCATGTTTTTTAAAGTCTACACACCATCTTGGATTCCTCAGGGAACTGTGCTTGCCCCGTCTCTCTACACCTCCAAAGTTAGCATTGTTCACTGCTTAGACTCTTGCTAAAATGAATCAATATTTCAAGATGAGGGAGTGGACAGGGAGCTGCGGGTGGACGTCACTGACAACATGTTAAAAAATACACAAATGAAATGAATACTTTACCAAAGGGCTTTTCTGTTTTCCCAAAGAGAGATGTGTCTACCTCAATGCTAAACCAAATGCTAATATTGAGGCATAATACATATTAAAACAACATTACAAACTGAAGTATTCTACATAAAACATAATTGGTCATACATAGTCTTTATTTTAATTACTCTGAATTTGAATAGGTTGTTTTTATTTAGTTTATGTTTTCTGATTTTAATAAAAATGACTGTTTTGCTGTTTAGCTTTGAGACACAGTAAGCTAGATAACGCCCAAAGCCTAATAAATCCAGGTTGAGCCGGTCTATATGACAGTTTCACATCTCTTTGTTTGTCCCTCACCCTAATCCATACATTCAAAAAACATGAATTTATTAATTGACTATAGCCTTGTAAATGATGTGTGTGAACTTGGACAGACTGATATGTCATAGGCTGCTTTTATTTAAAAAACCCAAAACAAAACACAAAATTACAAGACAAAATGCTTTAAAATACATTTCCATCTTTGATTTAAACAAAATTGACTCTTCTGAGCTTTTAGCAATTTTAGAATGTTGTTTCTGCCTCAAAAACATACCTGGAGTTTTGTTTTGTTTCATTCACTCTGCATTATTAGTCTCTTTACATCTCCCAAGCTCAAAATGCTCTGTTCCACCTTGTGATGTCATTTGTGGTAGTTTTAAAGTTAACAGCTACTTTTAAGCATAACTGAACTGCTTTACTCTACAATAATAACAACCAATAATAACCATTAATAACCATAATTTGTTGCAGTTTCAAAATGTTTTTGCTTTAACTTTTGTTCAAATGAGATTTCCAGAGAAAGTCTTCAATATTTTCTAGTGCACAAGGCTAACACAATAGCCGTAGCTTCAAATTTTGGCAAATCCAGGGCTGCAAATTATTCAAATGATTTTAATGAAGGTGTGTGGAGTTTAAAAACACAGTGGAGCACTTCCTGTATTACAACATGACATCACAAGGTGAAACAGAGTGTTTTCAGATTGAGAGAAGAACTCAGCCTAAATATGCAGTGTTTGTGTGTTAAACTTGTGTGAATGAAACAAAACACAACTCTAGGTCTGTTTGTGATGAGGAAATAACATATAACTTAGATGAAAATTAGCACAATATAGGCCCTTTTAAAAAATAATCTAATATCTGATTTCCTGACACAGCTCTGGCAGCGAGAAATATAAATAACGAGTTTAATGCTTGTCTTAAACAGGTTCGAACGACGTCACATTGTAATAAAACCTCTCCTATCTTTCATCAGCTAATACGCAGTGTAGTAGTGACTCATACAGTATTTGTGCGATATGAACACTGCCCTCTCTCTCTGCTCCTGTTTTTGCTTGTTTGGAGTACACTTTGTTGTGCCACTCCATCCCCTTAGGGCCCTCTGGTGTGGCCCTCCCATAGGACAGGGCCCAGAGGCAGGTAGTACTCAGGTGCCTGTACAGTTCCTTTACTTGAGTAATTTAGTTTTTTTTATAAATGGTACTTTTAAGAGTACTTTCACTGCTACTTGAGTAATATTTTTATTGAATAACAGTTAAGTCAAAGTGTAAGTAAGTCTACAAGTGACAAAAGCTTGTGTTACGTCCCAACAATTACTATTATTTGAGTAGCAGTTTTCCCAAATACTTTTACTTTTACTCTAACTTGAGTAATGCCACTACTTTTTAAATCTGAAGTAACGCTACTCTTACTTGAGTATAGTTTTTGGCTACTCTACCTATCTCTGACAGTGTCCTAAGTTAATGCACTCCTATGGACCCCTCTGCCTTCGTTCCTCGTCTGCATGTACTTTGCAGAGTACTTTTCTAGCAGCATACTTTTACTTCTACAACTTGAGTAATATTGTTATTGAAGTAGCAGTTCTCTTACTTGAGTAAAGGTTTTGGTATGACTTAGCTTGTCTCACTTTTGTGTCCATCCTTCACGCGTAAACACTAGATTTTGTGCATTATTTCACTTTTTGCCCTTGAAATTACATTAACTTCAGATGTTACCTACCGACAGTCACTTTTACTTATGTGGTGGTTTTCCCAAATACTTTTTAACTCTAACTTTAGCCAATTCTTAAGTTGGACCACTGCTTTCTACTTCTACTTCTAATATTATTTTTGAAGTAACGTTACTCTTACTTGAGTACAATTTTTGACTATTCTACCCTAGTGTTGTCACGATACTAAAATTTCGATACTAAGGAGTAGACTCGATACTCAATACCGATTCTGATACCATGATAATAAAAAACACTTTCTTTAGACAACAGAATGTAATTTTCAACATTAAATGGTAGTACTTTCTTTTATATTCCCATGTGGCCTTATATCTGTGTAATCCTTCAGTCGTGCAGTAGGTTCATAGTGATCCATGGGTGTTTACTAGTCTATGTGTCTTATACTTGTCCATTTCTATCCTGTGAATGTGACTTTTTTAGTTTAGATATTTCCTCAAATGAGCATCTACTTTTGATTTTCGATACTATTGACACCCCTACTGGCCCACCCTCCGCATTACTGGCTATAAACACGGGGCTGTTCCAAATAAAAAGCTTTTTGAAGGAGCTCGTGGGTCAATTAGTGGAGCGGTGTCGATGGGACTGGAAGCGTCGTGCAGAGGACTGCGTGACAAGGGGCTGTTACAGGAGAGGAGAAGGAGGAGGCACGTCATCCAGGAATGACACTGCAGCCACCCTCTGCCTGACCCCCACCTCCGCACCTCCGCACCTCCGACTAAGCACCACCAAAACCCCACACCCGCACACAGAGACACAGTAGACGAGTACAAACAGGTCCACGCTTTTGTCACTTGTACTGGTCATGTATAAGATGCCATTTAAAGAGTATTCACTGGAGTGGTATACAATGATGTGTTTGCCTACTTACTACTTCCTGGATACTTTTACTTCACTACTTGAGAGCAGTATCTGTACTTTCTACTCCACTACATTTTTATCTGAAAAGTAAAGGTTTTTTATTATGTTTTGAGACCTGCTGAGAAGGCTGAGGGTTTATTTTTAACAAGTTCGTAGTTTGAGTTAACAAAAAATATAAATAAAAGCAAAAAAATCTATTCAGTTGTTTCTGTTGATCAAATTACAGCACAAATCTTTATCGAAATAACTACATGTGAAGCCTTGTTAGGCCTCAAAATCTACACAAAATACTTCTACTTTTTACTCTTTAAGTACATTTTTAAAAAGGCACTTTAATACTTTTACTTAAGTATTTTTTTTCCAGTAGATACTGATACTTTTTTTTGCTCTGGTATCTGTACTTTTACTTAAGTAACATAATTGAATACTTCTTCCACCACTGCTGGCAAGTTCAGAATAATATCTCTGTATTTTTCCATTGCATTCAGTGACACATGTAAAACAAAGGAGCTCATTGGTCAACTATAATTTTAAACAAAATCACATTAATCTCACTTCAGATTTACAGAGTTTACTTCTTCGCTCATTGATTCTGCAGAAATTCGCCATATTTCTCATTCCCCAATTATATTTTTTCCTTGTAAGCTGTGATATTTGTTTTGATAGACAGACCGTGCATGTCCCTGATTGACTAATCCACCCGTCAATCACAGCCATCTGAACTTTGGGAGGTGCATCAGTGACCAGACTCACATCTTTATGAAATATTGAAAAAGTGTGTATTCTGGATCCCAGGCAAATTAGGTATGATAAAACTAGAGAAACCATTGCCATGGTAACCTACAGAAATCAACATCCACTTCCAGCAGCCATGTTTTGACTGTAAAATTATAAACCAAACTGTGTTGTTTTTAGGGTCAAACTTCATTTTCATAAAGTAAAAATTGCCATTATTAGAATCACAAATACATCATTCTATGTCAATCTAAACCCAAACTCCTGAATTAATTGTTTAACACAAAAACCGTACATATTTAGGCTGAGTTCTTCTCTCAACCTAAAAACACTCTGTTCCACCTTGTGATGTCATCACGTGGTAATACAGGAAGTGCTCCACTGTGTTTTTAAACTTCACACACCTTCATTTGAATCATTTGGATGATTTCAGTCCTGGAATTACCCATTTCTACTGAACTAAAGCTAAAAGGAGCTGTTAACTACCTGCGAAAACTACTGCTTCATGAAATCACAAGGTGGAACAGAGAATTGGAACAGAGTAATGGTCATGACTGAGTCTAAAAAATCACCTCTTTAATGGTGGGAAAGTACAACTCAGGAGCGAACCCAAAAAAAAAAAAACACAGCCTGTATCTCTTAAAATTGGCAAATGACTTTCCAAAAACATAAGCCCAAAGACACTCTAAAGAAGCAGACTTGGCAACCGAGCTTAGCCTGTCAGAACGCCCTCGCCGGGACCTCAATGAACAGCCCTCAAATGTGTCCCTCTGACCTCCATGCTTTAATAAACGTTGTTCCCTTTGTTGCGCTCAGTGGGGTAATGAACAAACACTATTAGCATAACTGACTGATGCTATCTGGAGGGGGGGAGTCCCGGAGTTGTAATTGCTCTGTCAAGCGGTAGACCCCCCACCCACCCCCACCACACACACACACACACACACACACGCACAATCTCTAACAGCCCACAGCCACCTCCAAATGAAATTCTTCCATCTTCGACCCCTTCCTGAGCGGCCTGTCCCCTTTTTGTCAGAGCGCTGCTGATATGCACCATCAAAGAGAAGGGAAGGGGGGGGTTGAGGAGAAGGAAGAAGGGAGGGATAGGGGGAGAGCTGGGAGGAGAGGGAGGGCACCCCAAGGATCACAGTCTCCTCTTAAACACATTTTTAAGTACACAAGGTCTATACCGCATGAAGAGTTGTGTAATGCTGCACAGTTAGATTTAAAGGGCCCATATTGTGCTATTTCTGATCTATGTTATAATGTTGTTTCCTCATCACAAACAGACCCGGAGTTGTGTTTTGTTTCATTCACACATGTTCAACACACAAACCCTGCATATTTAGGCTAAGTTCTTCTCTCAGACTGAAAACACTCTGTTCCACCTTGTGATGTCATGCGGTGATACAGGAAGTGCTCCATACACCTTCATTAGAACCATTCGGACGATTTCAGCTCTGGAATTAGTGAACTCTACTGAACAAAAGGTGAAAGAAAGATGTTGAAAACGACCACTTCATGACATCACAAGGTGGAACAGAGCATTTTGAGATTTGGAGATGTAGACACACTAATACTAAAGGGTTGCTCAAACGTGTGTGAATGAAACAAAACGCATCTCCAGGTATGTTTTTGATGAGGTAACAACATTATAACGTGGTTTAAAGCTCACAAGAGTCAGTTTTGTGTAATATGGGACCTTTAAATTATCTGATACACTGAGAATATCTGGATGGTACTCGTGTATTCATTCAGGAATTTAGATTAAATAATTAAATACGTATTAGAATTTAAACATGGTTGCATACATTTTAGTGTTGAGAAGAGCTTATTAAAGTTTAGGAATTATTGGTCCAAAAAAAACCACATTGGCCCATATGCTATGTCAATGCAGTTTTCCAAGAAGTACTCAATTTTGTCACTTAAGTAAAAGTACAGATACTAGCGCAAAAAATACTCAAGTAACAGTATCACATGAAAGATCTGCTTGAGTAAAAGTGTTAAAGTACCTGTTTAAGTAAAAGTAAAAATATTTTGAGCAGATTTTGAGGTCTTATAAACCTTCAAATGTAGTGATTTTGTTCAACAGAAACAACTGAATCGATCATTTTTTCTGTTTTTATTTGTATATTCGTATTCGCTCACATCATGAACGTGTTAAAAATGAACCCTCAGACTTTTCAGTAGGTCTCAAACAATCATAAAAAAAATACTTTTACTTTTCAGTCCAGTTCAAGAGTGTAGTGGAGTAGAAAGTACAGATACTGCTCTCAAATGTAGTGAAATAAAGTAAAAAGTATCCACTGTAAAATGTACTTAACTAAAGTACTGGTACCTAAAATGTATATGTGTAGTATAGTACTTTCATACTTTTACTACTTTTACTTTGTTACGTTCTACGCCTGGTCATGAATGAGGTCCAATGGGTGCATTTTATACTGGTTTTGATGAATAAACATTAAAAGATGGTTTAAGTCTAAGTTTAGCGAAAAGTAGGGCCAACTTTGTTCGGTTGTCGTAGCTGCTAGCACATTCACCATAGCGACCATGAAAAAATATTTGTACTTTTCAAGCTCTGTTGTGATATTTTGGTTAAAACTGAAAAAAACTAAACTTGACTGGACTTTATTATCTTTATGACAATACAATGACACTAATATAAAAATTGTGTCTTCTGTCCTAAATTAATTAAAATAAAGACTACCCAATTGTTTTTAGATGTAGAATACTTCAGTTCCTGACGTTGTTTTAATATTTATTATGCCTCAAAACATCTCCACTGTCTTATCTTTAAATATGTATTAATTTTAGCGTGACTCTGCAAAAACATTATAAAGATACAATTGGACAGGAAGTAGTGACACTAACAGGAAGTAGTGACACTAACAGGAAGTAGCAGTGCTGGTGTGCACAGAGTTAAAATCCACACTCAATAGTTCTATATGAGATAGTCATGATTTCAGTACATAAGATTTTTTAGGTATTTTCAGTGTTGATGACATAGGTAGAGGGATTCTGTTTTAAAACTCAGCTCTACTTCCTGTTTTCTATCATTTCTTCCCATTTTTTCCCACAAACTGCCACATGCACTTGAATGTAAAACTATTATAACTATTGACCGGAGGTACTATCCCATGAAATGAATTCATAATTAAAAAAAACATGATAACCCGTCACATGCACTTTAAATATCAGAAGAACCAGGGCCTCCACTTGAGACAAAAGCCCAGGGAGCGCTGTCCTCCCGTCGGATCAAACGCTCCGGTGATGTGGGGCGACTGGCAGCTTGTAAATAAGTCAAGTCAGGGCCCATTGTGAGACTGGAGACAGGCAGGAGACAAAGGGGACAGCAGACACGGCGTCTCAGCTTTGATTCCTGGGAGGACGTAGACTTCGAGGTGGGGGGAGGAGGTAAGTGGGGGTGTACCAGACCAGGGGGACAGGCCAGAGACATGCCCCCGAAGTGCAGGGGACCAAGTGGGGACGGGGGAGAACAATAGGCCCCCTCCCTCCCTCCACGACCAGGCGAGTGTCTAAGCACCTCAGGATAGACTAATTGACATAAAAGTGAAATGGGATGACAATGGAGCCTTGAGGGATCTCTAACAGCCGTGTCAACGCAAACAGGTCTTGACAAAAAGGTACAAGGTGCTAGCTACACCGTAAAAAGAAACATCTAGATGAGTTAAAGGACTAGATTTTTTTCCCCCCATGTATTTGAGCAAAAGCTGCTTGTATTTATTGTCCGGTTATCAGGAAGTGCAATGCATGCTGATTGTTGTTAGCTTTAGCATCATGGCAAAACTCAGCCCTTTGTGAAATGAACTTATAAACTCACTGAGGGGAATAATTAGGATGATCGGAATGCATAAGGTAAGTGAGGAATAACTTCAGACAACTGTGAACCACAAAAAATAAACTAGTTCTGTTTTTTAAGGCAGTAAAAATCAGAGAATGCTCCTTAAAAATGTGTCTTTGACTAGTTAATTGAAGTTAATTTGTACTCCAGATAAATGTGGTCTTTTAGATATGGATAAAATGCATTGAAAGCAGTAAGTTGTATTACTACTGAATAGTGGTGGATGAACTACTCAATTTTGTTACTTAGGCTAAATAAAAGTACAGATACAGAGGTAAAAAAGTTAGTCAAGTAAAGGTAGCACAGGAAAAAAATCTACTTTAAGTAAAAGTACCTGTTTACAAATGTACCTTAAGAGTAAAAAGTAAAAGTATTTCACAGAAGTGTTGATAATTTGTTAAAGTGTAAATGTAACGATACTAATTAAAAAATGAAACATATTTTGGTCAGCAGTGACAATATGAATCAATTTGTTTGCTCAAAACCAAAGCTTGAACTCGAAAATCGTAGTCACGATGTTGCTACAAAAAAATAAAAATAACCCCTCAAATTACATGAAAAGTACTTTTTACTTTTCAGTCCAATTCAAAAATGTAGTGGAGTAGAAAGTAGATACTGCTCTCGAATGTAGTAAAGTAAAAGTAAAAAGTGTCCACTGTAAAATGGACAAAGTACAGATACCTTAAATTTCGACTTAAGTACAGTACTTTACTACTTGTACTTCATTACCTTCCACCACTGCTACTGAACTACTGATATCTAGATATGTCAAGTCATGTGTGTATCCCCAACTCTAAATATATGTTTTATGTTTACCTCTTTGGTTGTATTTATGAAGTGTGATTTTCAGACCAAGTTGTACTGCAGATGATGATGATGATGTGATTATGTGAGTTTAACTTTAACCTTAAATGCATAATTATAACTAACTCTTATCAACACACATTTTGTAACTATAAAAAATACATTTTAAAGTCATTTTTAATATATGACAGTAACTAAACCTTGGTCCATATCTGGCAACCCCTGAGACAGCCAAATTTAATAAAGTGGATTTTTTTCCAGTGTCACCTTTGGTTTGAAGATTCTGATCGTCGATCTTACTGAAATTACATTCTTTTCCTATAGGGTTTTTAAGTGATGATGTCACTTCCAGGTCCAACCAGGATTTCTAGCTTTGTTTTTGTTCCAAGAGACAATTACCTTTCAAAATGAATGTTTAACCACAAACTGTATCAAATATGTAACTAATAATTTGGATTACCTGTGTGTATATCTGATTAACTGCAGGTCACCACTAATGCTAGCTTAGCCTAACCTAGCATCTCAGCTTCCCTTGTACACTTTCTGTCAGTTATATCCATAGATCCATGTTTATAACCTTGTTAGCTTTAAACAACTTCTATCTTTTTATTATGAGATGTGTTGGTGCTAAAAGTTGAACTTGTAAACATTGTTTTCAATCAGCGGATGGACCCGGAAGTGACATCACACTTAACAACTCTGTAGTATTTCCTTGCATCAGAGTATGTCAACAATGCTTTCTTGTTAAATCCTAACATTCGGTCAATAAATATTACCAATAAATCCATTTTTAGTAGGTTTTTACTATTTTCTCCATAAAAAACGTATACAATCTAATGTACATTATGACAAGTTGTACAGCTTTTATGTTTAAAATAAGGACTCAATTTATTTTTAATATGTAGATATAAATATATATATTTTGTCAAAATATATGATCATATTGTCAAAAGAAACAAACAAAAGTGAGACAAACATACACCTCAACATTAACGTTATAAATAAGGGTCCGAGTGAGCGTTTTGGGGGAGGGCGGGTGGAGTGTCTGGTATAGCTTCTGTCCGTGAGGTACATAGTCCTCCTCAGGCCAACAGTGTCCTGGACTAGCGGCAGCCACAACCCTCCACTACCATCTCCTGGTAGTTCTTGAGCACCACCTTGTCATGCTCATCCAGGTAGAGCATGGAGATGGCACTCAGCTCTGTGGGCACGCAGCACGCCTTGGGAATGTTGTTGTTGACCGAGTTGACCAGCGTCTGCACTATGGCGTGATTGGTGGAGTTCAGGTGGTCGGCCAGGGGGAATGGACACTCCCCGTGGCAGTAATACGCCTGGTACCCGGGAGGCGCCACTATCCAGTCATTCCACCCTACGTCACTAAAGTCCACGTAGAGCGCGTGTCGCCGGCAGTTACGGTTCCGCTTCCTCCCCCTCTGCTTCGGGCTACGTTTCGCCCGCCTGGTCAACGGGTGGCCCTTTCCATCGTGCCCGAAGGTGACCAGCAGGGGACGTAGCTGCTCCCAGTCCTCGCCCGGCTCTTGGTGGAGGGAGCGGCTGATTCGGACGTGCTTGCCCTGGTGTCGCGGGGTCTGGTTAAGGTGCAGGACCTCGACCGTGAGCCCATAGTTGGGGTGGCGTTCCCGGGTCCAACGCAACACTGCCGGGCTGACGTCGAAGCTCTCCCACCGCGAGGCATTGTGGCGGACCACGCGGGTGTCCAGGAGCTGGGTGATGAGGGGCTTGCCCGGCTGGGGGGGCTTGATGACCTCGTGGATGTTGATGCGGTGCAGGCCCGGTTCCTCCGATAGGGCGTCCCGGATCTGGTGGCGGTAAAGCCGGAGCTCCGCAGACGTTAGAAGCTCGTCATCCGGGATGCTGCTCAGGTTGAACAGGAAGCGGAGCGGCGTGGGTCTGCGGTCATGTACGCCCTCCACCCTCTCCATGTGCTCTGTGGAGAACAAGAGAGAGATTTTGAGAATTTTGTTGATGGGAAACTTGAAGAGGGGGTATTTTACTTCTATGGGATATTAATGGCTAACTCATAACATATTTAGATCACCATGTTACCTTTTATTGTTTTGAAAATGGTAAATTCACCAAAAACAACATATTAACATGTTTTATAAGTTGAGTCAAAAGTCACTCTCCCTTCAGACAGCTATCACATTACAATTGGCCTGTGTTCTGCTAATGAAACTACTGCACATTGCATCAGATTTTTAAAACTGTAGTGTATTGTTTTGTATCACGCTTTTGTATATTTATATAGAACTGTCACGTGTGAGTATGGATGATGTAGGCTTGTGGGCGGACCACTGGATACATCTTACAGCTAACCATAATGAGGGTTCGAACAGGGCCCGGGAAAGATCACTAAATTACTCAAACATGCATCGATGACATATAAAACCACTTCAGGCATGTTTTGATGAGGGAGCAATGTCATAACATGGTAGAAAGCTTCAACAAGTTGATTTTTCATAATACCCTTCTTTAAAGACTTATTGTTGGCCTCATTTCATAACTGCCCAAGTAATTTTTGGATCTCACTCTTCTCTCCAGCCCTTGCTGCTTCTGTAAAAGTGATTGGCTCAGACGTTGGCCAATCAGAAAGACTTTTACAGCCAAAAATCCCACATAGACAGATTTTTTTTTATTTCCTCTAAAACCTTGAAAAATGACTGTTATGCCATGAGGGTAGAAGTACTTTGACATTAGTTTGGTTTGGTTTAGTCCTGGTTTAGTCCTGGTTTAGTCCTGGTTTAGTCCTGGTTTAGTCCTTGTTCAGATCTTTTTCTCAGACTATAATGGGCCATAGCTCTTGTTTCACACGAGCTTATCAGGGTTGAATAATTGAATCTTGACTCCTATCTAGATTGGGTCGATATTTGCAGTTCATAGCACATCAGCTAACAGCCTTAAATCTCCAACAGAGGCCGATATTTAGTTTGATCCTTAGAGGGTACTGTGTAAAATGTGACTGTACTGTTCTCTTATCCAGTTCGTAGTAAAACAAGGCCGTGGATGAGTTAAATAAATAAACAGAAATTAAACAAAAACATTTCGTCAGACCTTATGGACCATCCATCGCTTTCTCTGGATTCTAAACAACCAGCATCACGTACAAAAAAAACCCAACATATCGGTCGATCTCTACTCTCCATCATTCCTCACGTCCCCTCTCACCTCTGCCCTCTCCGACCCCGTTTCTCTCCCTCTCCCTGTGCACAGACATGCGTTGTTGGGGAGGAGGGTAGGTGATTAACGTACCACAGCTACAGTAAAAACAGGCTAGCTCCGCACATTTCAGCCAAGATCACCATTGTTGGGAGAAAGGAATGTTGTGTCTACTCTTTTCCTGCTCATTCCGGGCCCTGTTATTTCACACCCAGGCCGTAATCTCCGCCAGGTGCTTCGTATTATTAAAACCTTCTGTGTTCCTGATTAGCTAGACGCGCTTTGCTAGCTTAAGACGTTTATCATTTTCATCATGCATAATCATTAAGGAGTCCAGTGGTACAATGTCCAAGGGAACACTGTGGGAGTTTCGGAGAAGTGGGATAAGACTTTGGCGAATGTGCTCTATTAGACAAACTGATGTGGAAATTTCTTATTACCATAATTTGCGCAAAATGAACACCAATTTTTTTTTATCTGATTGGTATTGGTACAGTCCTAGTTTAGACCTGGTTTAGACCTGTAGTCCTAGTTTTTAGTCCTAGCTTAAGGATGCATTCACACTCCTGGTTTGGGATTAGTTTGAGTCCTAATGTATATTTGGTTTGGTCCCCTTCCAGTCTTGGTTTAGTCCAGGTCTAGTCCAGATTTAGCCCCTATTTAATATGGTGATAGTGCAAATGTGAACGCAGCCTTAGTCCCTGTTTTTGGTCTACTAATAATTTGTTTAACCTATTCCCATTAACCTGAACAAGCCCTAACCCTAAAGATTTATGCCAAGGGACTTCCTGGTAAAATTAAGGTAAAATAAATACATAAATTAGCGAAATGTTCTCTGCACTTTTGAACATGAAAAGCTCTGTATCCAATTCTTTCTCATGTATTCTCAGGAACAGCTCTTGAGGTCAAAATAAGTCTGCCGTGCATTGTTAGCATGCTAGTCGCCGGCCTGGTCTCTGAAAGTTGTGAAAAGCTTTTATAAACACATTTCGGTGAATAATTACGATGTACACGGTAAGTGCGGAATATCTTTGGACCACAGCAAACGGTTTAAAATCAACTAGTTTTGTTTTAAAGCAGTAAAAATCTGGTGCAGTGCCTTTTAGAAATGTCTCATCTTTACTACATGTAAAAGAAAATACACCAAGGGGTCAGATGTGATAAGTCACATGATGCTGTGTGGTCAATTCTCAGAAGTTTACTTAAAAATTTAGAAAAACTACGCCCTCGCTCTTATCCGTCTTACACTTGTCAAGCCGTGCGCTTAGACTCCTAATCCGCCAAAGGGAGGAGAAATGAATGAATAACACAGCTATCACCTGAAACAATAATGTTTTCTTAATGATATAGCTGTCCATATGTCGCGGGGTGCACGGAGGGTTGTGTTTGGGATAAATCAGTCAACTGGATCACACTGGCTACAATGGGGCCCAGATGAAAGCGAGCACTTGTACTTAAAAGTCCTCACAGTGTGTTATTAACATAGTTGGAGGGGGAGAAGCACCGGGAGACAGCAGGAGAAATACATTGCATCACAGCGCTCGTCGGCCATGTTTGTTCAGAGTTAGTGGCCCAGACTAGTTACAACAGTTAAGGTAATGTAGGAGTCCACTTTGAAACCAACAGTAATGCAAAAATCTTACAAATCAACCCACGGAATTATTTCAAGGTTTTATATTACACAAAATTGACTCATGTGAGCTTTAAGCCGTGTTATAATGTTGTTACCTCCTCAAAAACATAACTGGAGTTGTGTTTGTGTGAGTAACCCAGACTGTTTACATCTCCAAAGCTCAAAATGCTCCGTTCCACCTTGTGATGTCATGTAATGATACTTTTCAAGTTAACAGCTACATTTTAGCTTTAGTTCAGTAGAGATCGGCAATTCCAGGGCTGAAAGCATCCAGATAATTTGAGTGAAGATGTATGTAGTTTAAAAACACAGTGGAGCACTTCCTGTGTTGCCGCATGACATCACAAGGTGGAACAGAGTGGATTTACTTTGAGAGAAGATCTCAGCCTAAATATGCAGGATTTATCTGTTAAAAGTGCGAATAGAACAAAACACAACTCCAGATATGTTTGTGATGAGGAAACAACATTATAACATAGATCAGAAAACAGCGTAATATGGGCCCTTTAAAGGCACATTATGTAACTTTCTGGATATAGAAAGTTATAACCATACTTTGGAACATTTTCCGTGGAGACTGATAGGTTTTATATCATACTGTGGAAGATTACAGCCAAAGGAACAACATTTCCATAGAAACATAAAAGCTGCATAAGGCTAGTGAGGTTTGTGGAGATGCAAGCCCACTCAGTCAGGACACATGTTTTCCAGTTCAGTTCAGTTTCAGTCTAAGTACAATACAAACAAAATGAAAAAATAAATTCTTTCATTTTAGTCTGTTTTAAGCTAAAAAAAAAAAAAAAAAAAAAAAAAAAAAGTGACATATTGTGGCTTTATATTACTGTAAATTTGTTTTACCATAAACGTCTATCTTACCACAATAAAAAACATTATAATAGTGCTTTTGTGGTTTATAGGTATCCTCTAAAGTAAATTAATTTGGTTTATTTACAAAGTATGTCAAGTGTATTTTAAAAAATCTAATTCTTCTTTGTAGGTTTGGAAGTCAATATTTAGTAGGTTGTTGTATTTATTGTCATGTGACGTGATGTTACTTGTTCAAATTGGCTAACGCTGTCAATTGTTTCATATGTAAGTGGGTGTATTAAGGCTGAATCATCCTATCTCCACTCCTCCCCCGTGGGACCAAAATGTTCACTAGGCCTGGTCATAGCTTTTAACATACAATTTTCTCCTGCAAGTCCATTCTAGTCCTAAAAACAACAGACAAATTAAAGGCACACTGCTTAACTTTTCTGGTAGAGTGTCCACTACTTGCTTGTTTGGCTAGAGATGTTATTGTTTTACATGGAAAGTTCCACCGTATGGCATTTAACTTCTCCATGGAGACAAGCACCTCTGACGCCAGTACGTGATTCTAAAGGCATTTTTGAGCAATAAAAACACCTGTAGTTGAACAATGCAAGATAATTACGTTTAATGCCACACTTTGGAACAAGGCAATAGATAGGGCCCTTTTAAAGTAATAAAGGGGTATGTTAACAATACTTTGGAACATTCTCCATGGAGATAGATGTTTTATGCCATATTGTGGAATATTATAGTCAAAGGAACAACATTTCCAAAGAAACAAGCAGGAAGAGGCCGATTAAAAGTCAGGTTTGTGGAGATGCAAGTCCGCTCACAGTAAAGACGTTAGATGTTTTTTGGTACAATAAAATATCTAAGTCTATTTTCTTGACAAAAAAGTTACATACTATGGCTTTAAGTTGTTACCATGGACACATTTGTATAGCAGTTTAGCTCATACATTCTCTACCCAGCCCAAAGCACCAAATTGATTCTCTCTGCACAAAATTCCCTTGAGACTTTGCCTTCGCCTGTTTTTCCACGTCCTGAGAGACAGCGTCATCCCACATTGTTGGAAGGCGGGTTTTATTTAGACGGGAGCGCAGAGTAGAATTAAAGATAATTGCACGTTCGCGATAGCCCTTCGAAATGAGCCTTCCATGCAAACACACAAAGCAAGACACAAGAAAGAGCTCGCCCAAGCCTAGACACTTGGGTGGGGTCCCGGTTGCAAGCCATAATCTAGAGGTATGCCGTTTAGCTCCAGCTGCGAAGCGTCCACACATTCTGGAAAGCTTGTCCTGCAGATTTTTTTCCTCTGCATTCGCTGACCACATCCTCCATGGTTTGGGTGAGGAGGGCGGGGCGGCTTTAAAATCGTGTTTCAAGGGATGTAGGAAATGCGTTTAGCAGTCCTCACCCAATGCAAATGCAAGACGCCGCTTTTCCACAGGCCAGATGGCGGACTGCTGGCTGCTGGCTCGCGCGCAGGGAAGCAGGGGGAGATTCGGAGTTTATGAAAACACTGGGAATGATGCAACCCAATGAGGCACTTTTCACCAAAGGCCGGTTGGAAGAGACGCCGGCGATGACAGAGCGGCCATTTAAACGCGAGACAAAATAAGCCACTGCCTTTCACACAGCCATCAAGATATACTCTGAAATAGAAGCACTAGTTTGTCCCGTTTTAAAATCTAATTTCAATCTGGTTTTTATCTGAGGCGATTCTAAAGTTTTCCCATGGGTTTGTGAAAGGGTACTTTTGAATTCAGTGGGTGCTGAACTACTACTACTGCTACTACTACTACTACTACTACCCCGGTTTTAAACTCAAAGTTGAGTCTAGTTTTTATCTAAGGTGATTCTAAACTCTTTCAGTGGGTTTGTGAAAGTTGTATTTGTATTTGTGTTCCTTTTGAATTTAGTGGGTGTAGAACTACTACTACTGCTTCTACTACTACTACTACTACTATCCCGGTTTTAAAATCAAATTCAAATCCTTTTCCATGGGTTTGTGAAAGTTGTATGGTTACTTTTGAAATCAGTGAGTGTAGAACTACTATTACTACTACTATTGTTACTACTACTACTACTACTACTACTACTACTACTACTATCTATTATACTACTGTCCTGGTTTTAAAATCAAATTTGATTCTAGTCTTTATCTAAGGCGATTCTAAACTTTCCATAGGTTTGTGAAATTTGTAAATTTACATTTGAACTCAGTGTGTGTTGAAATACTACTACTACTGCTAAATCGTCCCTAATAGTTTTGCTGCATGTTAACGTTCCAATCTGGCTAGTGGAATAAACTGTTACACAATTGAGAAAGTTTATTTTTAGCCTCGTTGATCGGGTAACCATGTGTGCAACAACTTGATTTTCAAGGCTGGTTCTTTTAAAAGTTGAGTCAGTGTTATACTTGTGTTACATAAAGTCTATCAGACAAAATACATAGGTGTACTGTATTGCAACGCATTTGTATTTCCTAATACTATATATTGACAAATGTGCAGGGAATTTTGGGGAATAAAGATATTAGCATGTAGTAAGTATATCAGTTCTAGTTTACACTTGTTTAGATCCCGTAGTACTGCTGTAGTCCAGCATGGCTCTGTTTACACCTGGTTTAGTTTCTGTTTAGTCTTGGTAACCACATGGTGGTGCAGCTTTAGATTGGCTTTAGTCATGGTTAAATCCTGACCTTTACTGTAAAGAAAAACATTTTGGAGATCCAGACTATAGTGACTTCTATATTGATACTTTGCAGCTGATGTCATCAACATTTCCTGGGGGTGTGAAGCTTACAGGAGGCACTGCAGTGTCTGAAGCTCTGTTACACAAGTTAGACTTTAATCTGAGCTTTATTTTAACATGATTTGATCAGAACAAAATAACTTAGCTGGAACTACATGGAACTATAACAGGTGAGCTGATTTGTGCATTTAAACAAGTCCTTCTCAAATAGCATTACAGTCATAAGCTAGCTAACATTAGCCAACAGTTTTTCAGTTTGTCACTGTCACTTTTTTGTTCAAAATCAAACACCTAAAAACAGGATCATGAACGGTCATAATGATCACAGACTAAAATGTGTTGTTTTTGTCTTGAGTTTTCAGACTTGCTCATGTGTGTATTGTGTCACCATGGTAACTACGGAGTATTCTGCCATAAGCATGCATGTAGAACCCCCCCCCCCCCCCCCACACACTGCAAAGTATCAATATGTACTCTAATGTACTTGCAAGAAACACTGTATTATCTACCCCACTGCTTACCCTCATGGTGGAAGCCCCTCACGGTATTGGCCCGGCTGGCTGACCGCTCCGGGTACTGGAAGGCGGCCGCGTCCTCCTCGGCCTCTCCGGACTGCAGCCTGTACAGGTCCAGCATGTACTGGGGCACGGTAAGGGCACGGCTGGGGCGGGGCCGTCTGCGGAGGCCAAACATCTGGAGCAGTGTGGCCTCGAAGTCCCGTAGCAGGTCATTGCTCTGAGGGTCCCCACCAGCGCGAACGCCCGGAACCTTCTTCTTCCCTTCCTCAGGTATCAGATTAGCATGGTTGCTCTCTCCCAGCAGGACTTGGCATATTAAAATGACCATCAGCATTCGATTACCAGGAATCATGATGTCTCTAGGAAGAAGGCAAACAAGCGATTAACACCATATTGGATACGGAGAGGAACGGTGAAATTTGGAACAAGTTGTGTCAATGCGGTTGGTCAATATTAGCAAGTAGATGGAAATTTAGACTAAAAACATGAGTTTTGTTTAGGCTAGCCTGTTCACCATGCTAAAATAACGAAAATGTTGAACAAATTTGATTATTATTTTTTGACAGAAATGGAGAAGGCAAACAAGTGATTAGCACCAGATTTGATGCATTTCAAAATAAAGTGTAAAGCTGTGGGTGGAGTTGCGTCAGCGTGGTTGGTCAATATTGGCTCGCCTGTAAACCACAGTTAAAACGATTACAATGTTGAACAATTTTGATATTTGGGCAAAAAAGGGATTAACACCAGATGTGATACAGTTTAAAGATTTGCCAAATTTTGGTTGGAGTTGCGTCAATGGGTTGGTCAATATCGGCAAGTGGCTGGACATTTAGCGTAACCCTAGTTTTGTTTTTGTTTTTTAGACTAGCCTGTAAACACTGTATACCATGGTTAAAAAAACTCAAATGATTTTAATTTGAAATGAATCTGATAAACAACACCGGATTTCACAAACCTCAAAGGATTCTGCGTTGCGTCAATGTGTGTAGTCAATATTGGCAAGTAGCAAGAAATGTAAACTAACTCTCACTTTATTTAGGCTAGCCTGTGCACCGCGGTTTAAACAACTAAAATTATTTTTTGACAGAAACGGAGATTTGATACAGAAGGGTGTGCCAAATTTTGAGTGGAGTTGCGTCAATGTGGTTGGTCAATATTGGCAAGTAGCTGGAAATCTAGCCTAACCCTAGTTTTGTTTAGGCTAGGCCATGGGCAAAACAACTTAAATGCTGAACAAATTTGGCAGTTATTTTTTTAGAGCAATATCTTAAAAAAGTTTGAAAGAAATTGAAAAGTGGCCAGATCTACTGTGCAATGTTTAACTCATTGATGAACCTGTAGTAAATTGAGGTAAACTTGAGTTGTCATTTTAGTTTTTATTGTGATATTTTGTGATATGTTTTTTAATCTGGTTTACCCTTGAATTTTGTCATTTTGGCAGCTTTTAATTAACAAAAGGCCATGGCATTTGATGAAGGTTTCAACCGGCTACCATTTATATTATTACATAATAATCATGCTAACTTTAACAAAATATGGAAAGCACTTATTAGGAACACTATTAACATTAAACTGGCCTAAGATATTTTCACTGAAGGTTTTCGCCAATAAACTACTACTTCAAAATGTACAGATACATTAACATATCTAAGCTTGAAGTGTTGTTTACCACACAGTCAGATAGCACAATCAGATAGAGCTACTGTTTAACTATGGGCACATCCTTCAGGGAAGAACACTACTTCAACAAAGATTTGGGGAATTTTAAGTCAATTCCTTCGTCCCTCCCCCTCTTGGAGCAAAAATTCATCTTGATAAAACCTCCCAAATCCAAGACTATGTTCACACTTGTCCTAGTTTGATCTCAGTTTGGTCAAGATGTGGATTTGGTTTAGTCTTGTGTCAGTCCTGGGTTAGTTCTGGTCTAGTCCTGGTCTAGTACTGGTTTAGTCCAGGTTGAGTTCTGGGTTTTGTCCCAATTTTGGTGAGGTGAAGTGTGAAAGTGGCGTCATTTGGTGTGACACTACTGCTTAAATTGTAGCTCTTAGTAACATTTGCAGCTTTTTCCACATTTTCAAACTATTATAAGTTTTAGTTTGCTACTTTTCATTTACGTTGCATTTTTGTACTTCCAACGTAGCCCATTCATATCAGTCTGTTTTCAGTAAGTACAACTTCTCACTGTGCAGTATGTCTACATATTATAAGCCCAGCAGGAACACTTCATCACATGTGGAATTCTCAAATGCCACGGTGCGTTCACTTACCGACAGAAAATAAAGCATGGGAAAACTGTCCATGTTTGTTGGGAGCGGGCTATGGACACGTTCTTCCAGGAAATGTTAGCTGGTGCTGGGCGGCTGCTGGGGACCGGTGGAGTGACCCTGTTCCTGCAAAGAAAACACAGAAAAACAGTGGTTAACGTTAGCATTAGCGTGGAGGTTAGCACGGGGGAGCAAAGTGGAGGGGCAGGAGTGTGTCTTTAAGCCTTATCATTTTGGCTCTGGGCTTAAGCTAGCTATTTACTGTAACTGGAATGTTAGGAGGTATGTAGAACAACATGAACTGTAGACCTCCAACGCCTTGGTCTTATCTTAGTTAAAAAATAAATAAAAATTATATATATATATATATATATATATATATATATATATATATATATATATATATATATATATATATATATATATATATATATATATTATTAAACAAAATAAAAAATAAAACTATCTGAAATTATATGGACATCAATAGAGCCATGTCACATTTAAGATATTCATATTCACACATATTCACTTTTTTTTTTTTTTTTTTATAAATTGGCTTTTATACCCATATTTAAAGAACCATCCATTAGTCTTAAAGCAATTGGGGTTTTTTTATGATCAGGAATCCGTTAAGCAGTAGTAGACTATTAGCATCTTTAGTTTAGAGATGAAAACAAAATTATAAAGTTAAACTGTTTGGTGATGATGCAACATGCTTTTGTTAGCTGTAGGATACTAACCCCCACCACTACTACGGCCACTTGAGAGATCACAGGTTGTAGTGACGCTGATGAGGTGACCAGTACTTTTGGCCTCCCTCTATATATATATATATATATATATATATATATATATATATATATATATATATATATATATATATATATATATATATATATATATATTTGTAAAACCATAACTATTTAAAAAATAAAATCCGAATAAACAAAAAATATTTCTATGCGAGCAGAAAATTTGTATCATTAAAATTAGCACAATTCTAGCAGTTTTAAAAAGCATATTTTGTTGTGAGAATGCTAAACAGGCTACATGGGCGTACATGGTTTTACATTAACAGACAGCTTGCCCAGTTGTTTTTGGACTCCGCCACTATTTCTTTTACGGAACATAACTCTAATCCAATTGCACTTTTGGCTACGCGGACTAGCTGTGTCGTGTGCTCCTATGATGCAACTATTTGGTCATCATTTGGAATTGGTTCCACTGGCTAGTACCCAGCATTGCAAGTACCAGAACGTTTAAGCTAGGCTACACTTCTCAATATTAGCTCCTACTGGACAAACGAGAATCTGAATTATTAAAACAACTTGACCTCGCTATAACCTTTAGCATTTCGACTAGCCCCATAAGCTAACCGCTACCTCTGCTGCGTGAGTGCCACTATCCGTGAGAACGCCGGTGGTAGAAAAGAGGAGGGTTTCCGAACATGATCGGCCCCATTACCCCTGGGCCGAGGCGGGGGCAGGAGGGGCAGGTTGGTGGGGTGTTGGAGCGAGTAGGCTATGTGCACATCTTTGACAACAAACGCTCATTGTAAAGCTCCCGGGCCTCTCCCATGATTACAGGGATACATAGTGGCTTAAAAACACACTGGCCATACAAATCGGGTAACTGTAGCCAAATAATAAGATGCATCGCTTTGAAATAGTAGCAGGTGGGTAGTAATCCTTGGTGCTAAACAATGCTAACATGCAACAGTGCTTTGTAAAGTAGATTAAAATGTTGTCAATGCATGAAGCCTTTTGCAAATGACGTACAGATAGATAGGATGACATGGGAGACGATTATGTGATAATTTTGCAAAACCTTATGGACGTTTTTAACAAATATCTACCATTTTTATCGTTTGAAATTTACAAATAATGTTGTTGTTCCGTCAATAAACTCAGAAAATAAGATAAATTGGAATAATTGCAACCCGACCCCGGATAAGCGGAAGAAAATAGATGGATGGAAAATTTGGAACGATCATGAAAATTGGAAGATGAGTTACATTTAGGGCTGGCCTGGAACAAACAAAAAAAAAGGTTATTAGTTTTTTTAAAGTGATTATTTTCATGTGATATTGTACCTAGTGAGCTAATATAAACAAGCTGTTTCAAGGTGTCCATTTTGCAGAGATGTTTGCCTCAAAGTGAATGTAGTGAGGTTTTTCAAGCTGCTGTGGAAGCTAGCCAAGGCACGCAGCCAAAAAGTTGCTCTTATCATCTCTCGCGGACATAATCAACCTGTTGAATGTGTAGCAAGTCAAGCTAAGCCAGATTTGACAACAGAGCTACCGGCCTTCTTTCACGGGTACTTTGAAAACATGCTAGCTAGCCAAACTTCACTTTGCTATCTCCCTTTTGCATTTGTAGGAAGGGTGGGTCTGAAATCCTTCCATCTTAACATCAGAGAAAATGCAATGCAGGCTGCAATTACCAAATCGACCAAACCAGACCAAAGCAAAGCCGTCTGTCCTTGGCCTTTCAACTGACCACAGATAGTAACGCGCACGGATCTCCTTTAAAGTGGAGGAATTTTGACAGCGATGGAGGGAGGAGGACCATGCTAGTCTGCTTTTATCCCTGTGCACTTTGAATGGGTAGAGTTTATCCAGGCGTTTGATGTCAGTGAGTAGGTTAGCTAGAGGATTTCGTATTAGCTGTTTTGCTAATTGGTTAAAACAACTAGCCTGTATGTTAGATAAAACTGGCTATTTGTCTTTCCTTTCCATACGTATGCTATAGCAAATCAAAAATGAATGATGTTTTGAAATTTTAAGAATACGATTTCAAATTACACGATGCCTCAAGGACGTCTCCCTGGGGAGGTGTTCCGGGCATGTCCCACCGAGAGGAGGCCCCGGGGAAGACCCAGAACACGCTGGAGGGACTATGTCTTTCGGCTGGGCTGGGGACACCTTGGGGTCCCACCGAGCTGGAGGACGTGTCTGGGGTGAGGGAAGTCTGGGAGTTCCTGCTTAGACTGCTTAGACTGCTGACCCTGCGATCCAGCCCCGGATAAGTGGAAGAAAATGGATGGATTTCAAATTTCATTTTTAAAAGGCTACATTTGCTTTGGTTATGTACCCAACTTTTAACTTCTTATGCTAGCATCACTGCCATCATTCTTGGAAACTGTTATGTTGCACGGAATGAAGTAACGACCCATACCATTTTTGCAAATATATGTGAATGTGCCACCATGTGCTAAAGCTAAAGTATGGAATAAAGTAAGTTGCATCAGCACTTAGGGATATAAAAAAATATCTGTGCCAACTATGATTCACTTTCCAAGATGCACTGACATAGCACTTGGATCCTTGCAAGGCCCAACCACGGCTTATCTATCTGCTGCACACGGCCGTTTGAGAGGAACACACTCGTTAGGGGAAGAGAAGAAGTGTCCAGAGATTTGGCGTGTTTGTGATCAGTGCGCACGGGGAGCAGAGCGCAGTGTCCGCCGAACATTCGCAGTCTATGAGATCACCTTGGAGTAGGCTATGGCTTGGTTTGCTGCACTAACACAACTTCCAGACCAGATATCTGACTTCCAAAGAGATAGTGGTTGCTTTTTTTCCAAAACCTATTGCAACAGGCGTTCAAGCTGGTTTGGTTTTACGCATGAGAATTGCAGTACAAATAAGCTACAAAATCTTGAACTGATGCAAAAATAAACACAATATAAAACTTCTACAGCCAAAGCATGAAGTATATCGAGTATTTTAGAGTCCTCTCTCTCCTCTCCAGTCTAAAACAACTCCAACATTAGCCAACACGTCCTCTCGCCAAAAAACCCAGAAGCCCTGACTGCAAACTACTAAAACTTCCTAGAAACTCCGAGCTCCGTTGCACTCGTTGTCATTACGCACGACTTGAACCGACCCGTTTCTCACGCTCCTCCGCACTTTAGCCAGACCTGCTTTGCGTAAATAATGATTAACCGCCACCACCACAAGCACATGATGTCATAAATATTTCAGGATTAGAAAAAAATTGTGTTAAGTGTCAGATGCAGCCGCGCGAGCTTTGGGGACGGGGTGAAGGGGGGCGCGCGCAGGTGTCTAAACCAGGCCAAGCTTCGGTTAAACTCGGTCAAAGTTTACGGAAAGGCATTTGATCAATATTTATGTTTGTTCTATGGAGATGTGAGCGCGTGTTTTTTGGGGGGATGATTTGGCAACGCTTGGATAATGAAACTACCAACACCAACCAGTCTGATGAAATAAACAACCGACAACATGGGCATATTTAGATTTCACTTTCACAACAAGCTGCAAACTTACAGCGTTTAACAACTCCAGGGAAGCCAAGAACACACATGAACGAGCAACGCCAACTTCCACCATCCTCCTGGCTATAACCGCTCAGTGAGAGTGACAGAAACCGCCAGAAGAAGAAGCCCTCAGCGGGGGATCTTACCATCAGTAATGGTCCAGGTGTCCTCAAATCCAAAAAGAAAGAATATGACCGGAGAAGGAGCGCTCCTCTCCCCAAAGCCTGGCAAAAACCGCGACGCCTCTCAATAATCCGTTACAATTCGGACCCAGAAATACACCAGCTGTACGTGCGCACCTTTATTGCGCAGTTCAAGTGGAATTGCGCAGTTTAGAAGTCTTCGCCTCGAGGTTTTCAGTCCAGTTTGAAAAGCGGGAGGAGAGAGAAGCGAAGAGGAGCGCGCAGGGCAGGACACGCAGACTTTTTCCAAATGATCCAGCATCTATGGTCCCTTGCAGTTTTTATGTGTCCGCCCAATTTTTGCCCTCCCTGCCTCCTCGGCCCTCCCAGACCCCCCCTCCCTCTGCCTCTCTCCCTCCTTCCCTCTCTCCCTGTCCCTCGTGCGGCTCAAACACCTTGGATAACCCCCCTCCCCTGCGCCAAACTATTTTCTCTCCCATTATGCGAAACTTTGGGGGATTGACTGTGTAGTAATTAGTTACATTTACTCGAATAACTTTTTTAAAACTACATTAATTCTGTAGATTTAATATTAGTTGTATGACAGTATGAGTAATAATCTACAGTAACGGTACTTTATTCTTTAGGACATGCTTTGACAACTCGAAGTACATTGGGCTGTGGTTTTGAGGATGAGAATAATCAGTATTTACGCGCGTTCTGTCATTTATATGTGTGTTTTGGACAGTGAATTGGATAATTAGTCTGGAAATGTATTGGAATTTGGTCTTTCACTGCTTTACCGACTAAAAAAATCGCAGTCCACCAAACGTGACTTTATTAAACTACTACACCACTTGCGTAAAGGGTCACTACTCCTACCTCTACGTACAAATTTGACCCTCTGCTGTGAATACGAGGCGGCGTGTCGGACCGGGGATGCGTCAATAGCGCGTATCTGCATTTGAATGGTTGCTCCAGACGCGGTGCCATCACGGGCCCCTCATTAAAGCACATAGCGCTTACCTGGCGTGAAAAAACAAACCCAGACGCGCCTAATAATGCGCAATTCAGGTGTAAAGGGCGCGCATTTGCATCGCGGACTGAGAGGCGCATTAGAGGCGCATGCATATGGAGACAAATGGCCGCTTTCATCAGAGGTGTTGTTTTTATAAGCGCTGTAAGACGTTTCAACTTTACGCACGGGTTATGTTAGGGATTTACGAAGGGAAACCACACAGATGATATTAAAATAACTTTCTCTGTGTTGGATAAATGTGTATAGATTTGGGAAAAGGGTTAGAAGGAAGATTTATGGCAGTAGTAATGATTAAAGTTGCATCTTGAATTGGCAGAATTTGTGCGTAAAGATAAAGTAAAGGCATGAACCAAACCATAGAAATGATAAAATAACCCAACGTTTTTCACTGGTGTGATGCTTTGGAATTTACCTAGATATAGTTTGAATTCTCCGTGTATTTTTTTATTTATTTATTTATTTATTTATTTATTTATTTATTTATTTATTTATTTATTTATTTATTTATTTTTTATTAATGGCACTGTAAATATTGACTTAACATTGAGAAGTAAATTATATTAGTTTTTTTATGTAAAAGTAAAATCATACAACAAACATTCTAAATGGACATGGATAAATTTTATACCATATGAAATATTATAGCCAAAGGAACAACATTTCTATGGAAAGTTAGAGAAGGCCAAATAAAAGTCAGATTTGTGGAGATGCAAGCCCCATCAGAGGAAGGATGCATGTTTTTCTATGTTTCTAGTGTGATCAAAGCATCCTTTTAAATCCTCCCTCAAAGCTTTTACAATGAACATACACTTAAGTGACCTACTTATGTTATGTTCTCTGTGGTTGGAGTGTCATTGCTGGTCCTTTGTCTTTTGGCTAGTCTTAGTTTAGAACTGGATTAGGCCTGGAATAGTCCTGACATCTGGTTTGATCTTGGTTCCCTCGTGTTTACACTGCTGCTTTAGTATCTGTGTAGACCAGGTTTAATCCTGCTATAGTCCTGGTTATAGTTGTTATATCTTTGTGTACGTCACATTCTTTCCTCGTATAGACACAGTATATATCTGTGTTGGAAATAGTTAGAGGCGCTATACCAAATGTTTAATGTCTTAAAAGCAAAACTAGTTCATTTGCAGTGATCCAAAGTTATTCCTCTATTAATTATGCAATCCGAGCATCCTAATTGCTCACCTCGATGAGTTTATAAGCACTTTTCTCAACTTTCAGAGGCCAGAGCTGAGTTTTGCTGTCAGGGGATAGCTAACAACAACTAGCATCTTAATCACGTATTTCCTTGCATACAATAAAATGGAGCAGACTTATTTTAACCTCAAGAGTTGCTTATAAACTATATCTGTACTGGGGCAAGGCGCATTTTGCTCAGACACATGGGGAAAATCGTGCACAGGGCCTTTAAAGATACATTTAACTTCCCATTTGCGTTCTGACGTAACCAACTTACGACAAAAGCTGTTGTCTTTTACAATGTTAAGATTTTACGAGGTGAATTTATAAGAAAACATGCACTTAATTTCATGTTGTTTGAAATCAGACCTCCATCACACAGTTTAAAAGGTCACGCTGAATGAGTCACTGGTACTTTTATTCGCACAAGCTTCGTAACTTAACGTTAGTTGTAGTTTTGGTCATGTTTTATAGGCCTTATTTGGGGGTGACTATGTGAGTATGACTAAGTTGTAGTAGTCGTAGTAGTAGTTGCTTCCTGGAAAGCTAAAACATTACCAGGCTTTGAAGTACTTTTGTCGCAGTTACCCATGTTTGTGGTGCATACCTGAACCATGACCAATAAAGTGGGTCTCATTCCTGGGGCGTTACTCAAATCATTTAAGTAAAGTGTTTGAGGCAGGAGCATCCGGTCGGGGGTCAGATCAGCCACCTGTTTTGGGCAGGTACTCCACATATGCAGAGTTTCAGTAGTAGTACTTTTCTGTGTCAGCATGGCCATGCTTCTGGCTCCATCGACTCTGGCTCCAATTAACTTTACATTGAAAAATCAACCCACCTCTCTTTGTAACCCCAGTGAGCCTCTTATTTTGGTCTTGATCCTGGTATGAACCAGGTATGAACATTAATAAGAGACAAATCAGCTTCTTCTTCTTTCCCCGAGGTCACTGAAGCTACCATTAGCAAAAGGTTTGATTGACAGCATTGCTAAGTGCCTGCTCCCTGCTAAACCAGTGAGGTGGGCGGGAAGGGGCGTTACCTTCAACAGTCTGGTTCCGGATTGGCTCTTTGGTTGCTACGATACTTGGCTGCAAATTCACCCCTTTAACTGGTAGCCTTGATGAGCTTCATTTGACTGCAGTCGAACAATATGGGGGATATCAGTCACTTTATACTGTCTATGCCATAGACAGTATAAATTGTATGTTCTAAATTAGAATTAGATTCTAACAGGTATATACTGAGGAGAGAGGCAGTGTAAATGACACAAAACACAATAGCTGGCTTCAGAACTCTACGCTTATACTTGAACATAAGTGTCTTACCCAAGGACACAACAACAGTATTCACCTGAGGGAGCTGGAATCGAGCCCCCAAGCTGAGAGTCAGTGGATCTGACCGCTCTACCAACAATATTTATGTAGGGAGAGAGTTTCCGAACTGTCAACCTTCAGATCAGAGGATGAGCACTCTACCATTTGAGTTTCTGTTGCCTGTATGACTTCCTAACTATGAAAAATATAAAACTAAAACAAAGGGCAAATCCATTTTGAAATCTCTTTATTTATCACAACAGAAAAACATGGGTCATGGAAATGTGAATTTAGCCACATTAGCCAATAAGCAGAGAAAAGCCTTGTTACTTCAAATTAATAATATTCAAATCTTCGGTAGCTGATTTCCTTGTTAGAGAGTTTTTACAAGCTCTGTAGTGCATGGAAATTATAGACAACGTTACCTCAAAACTCCGCTCTGGTCTGTGAAAGTTGCTAAAAGAATGCATAAGGTAAGTGAAGAATATCTTTGAACCACTGCAAAACATTTGAAATGAACTAGTGCTGTTTTTCATGTTTTTAAGACACTAAAATCAAGTAAGGCTTAAGTACTTAATATAGTCAACTACTAACATTAATTTGTAAGTTTAAGAAGTAAAAAAATGAATAAATCAAAGTACAAGTCCAGGTATCTTCTTGCAGTAAAAATCTACAAATGTGGAACTCCAATCGAAAATAAAGTAACGTCACAATTGCATGTTTTTTTACTGGTATCTCCAAAGTGCTACTGTTTTTTGAAAAATGTTTTGAAGGCTCAGTGCAGCGATGTTATCAGTGAATGGGACTGTTCTTACCACTACGATATCACAACAGGACAATCTAATGATGATTCAGTGTTTGGGTGTCGTCGGCCATCTTGATGTGTGGAGTGATACGGTTCTGTGAAATAAGCCCGGGTGACATTTTGAATAGTGTAGTAAAGAACCAAGAGGAAGCACCTATGACACAGTCTGTTTTGTATCAGTTATCAGATACTTTTTGATGAATGTGTGGACAGTGGTTTGAATTGTGCTGTAGACTACACTGTAAAAACTGCAGCACAAACTGTCTCAAAGCTAACAGTGACTTTTATTAAAATCGGAAAACAAAATAAACAACCTGCCAACATTCAAATTAATTAAAATTTAAAAAAAAGACTACCCAATTATTTGTATGTGTAGGATACTTTAGTTTGTCGGGAGATGTTTTAATATTTATTATGCCTCAAAAGTAGTAAGTAAGTAAGTAAGTAAGTAGTAAAAGTAGTATTAGCGTTAGCATTGAGACACAAACATCTCTCTTTCTAGAGTCTCCCAATGAAGTGTGAATTGTATTTGTGTAGTGTTTAACATGTCGTCACTGCTTTATTATTAAATATGTATTAATTTTAGCGTGACTTTGCAAAAACCTCAGAAAGCGACGCTCACAGTGAGGTTGCTTTTGTGCACAGAGCCAATTCAGAATCATGATTTCAGTTATTTAGATTTGTTCAGTTTATATGGTTAAACTTAAAATAAAATAAAATCAATAAATTAATAACAATAACAGCAACAACAATAATAATAATAATAATAATAATACCAACAATAATAATAATAACAGCAACAACAATAATAATAATAATAACAATAATAATAATAATAATAATAATAATAACAATAATAATAATAATAATAATAATAATAATAATAATAATAATAATAATGTTATCCAAAAAATCTATAAATTATGCTAACACATTCTACCATATTTATCTTATATAGAATCAACGCACACATTTTAAACACTCTGTACTTAATTTTTGCTTTTTTATTTTTAACTAGTTCATTTTAAACAGTTTGCAGTGGCCCAATATTTTTCCTCACTTACCTTACTCATTCTAATTATTCACCGCAATGAGCTTATAAACAACATTCAGGCAGGAAGTGCATAGTTGGTTTATTTTGACCTCAAGAGCCACTTATGCAATACATCTGTACTTGGGCGAGACAAATAGAGCTCAAATACATGGAAAAAATTTGAATCCCACTGAACCATGGATCAGCTTTGGATCAAATATCATAAATAAGGTGATCTATTTCTCTAAGGTCAACTATTTCTCAACTAAATTTACACTCTCGGGCAACAAACTGGGTTCATATAAACTAGTAAAAGTAATAGAATCCAAAATATATATACAAAATTCAAGCTAATGATGTCTTGTTTTGGGTTTTTTTTACTTTTCTGTGTGTGGGTTTTTTTATTTTTGAAGTTTGGATCCACCAACTGTCCCTTGTTTGTGCGTTCAGACATGTCCACAGCTCCTCCTCCTACTGTTCCTCCTCCCCCTACTCACACAGACGGATTACCTGA
This sequence comes from Periophthalmus magnuspinnatus, assembly GCF_009829125.3. Classification (NCBI taxonomy): domain Eukaryota; kingdom Metazoa; phylum Chordata; class Actinopteri; order Gobiiformes; family Gobiidae; genus Periophthalmus; species Periophthalmus magnuspinnatus. The sequence continues at coordinate 19,731,484 of NC_047147.1, read as the reverse complement.
GTATCCGACCCACCGCTCAACCAGGGGCTATACTGTTAGGTTTGCTCTAAGCTGCCAGTTTTACCCGACAACACTCTACAGTTATATAAATGTAAAGTATGTTAAGATTAAGGTAATGCTTTATTGCCTCCATAGAGAAATTTGTCCTCTGCATTTGACCCATCCTTCAATGCAGCTGGGATGACCTGTCAGGAGTGGTGGGTCCCATCTCCCAGATCTTGAGCTAGTCTTGGTCAGGTCGACTTTAGCTGGAGGATTTTCAGCTATTGTGCATGTTTTGGGTTGATGGGGGAAACTGAAATGCCCTGAGGAAACCCACACAGACACAGGGAGAACATGCAAACTCCACACAGAAAGGCTTGAGAACTTCTAGTAGTGTCGACTCCACCAGCAAGCTCATACAAGTCCATTTTGCAAAAGGTCTAAAACTCTTGATGCGTTGTCAGGTTTTCACTTTTTATTGCAGTTTGTTTGTTGAGGGGTTGTGGGCTTGGACAGGGTATAGAAATCTCCAGAACTGTCTTAGAAAATCATAATAAATAAATCAATAAATAAAAAACTACTTCATTTTAAACGGTTTGCAGCGGTCCAAAGTTATTCCTCACTTACTTTATGCATTCTGAACATCCTAATTATTCACCATTATGAGTTTATAAGTGTTTTTCACAACCTTTGGACAGCTTACAGAGGCTTTTAGACATTTTCTTACTTACAGAGCGGCGTTTTACTGTCACGGTAATGCTATCTACACACTTCCTAATTACCAGACAATAAAAGACTTTATAATAAGACGCAGACGCACACAGTGGACTCATTTTGACCTCAAGCCCTGCCTCTATAATATATCTGTATCTGCAGCAACACACATTTTGCTCAAACACATGGAAAAAATCACATACGAGGCCATAATTAAAAATAAATAAATAAAATATTGAATTAAACCACGTATAAAGTAAAAGTCCTGTTTGTAAGAGGAGAAAGTGTATACCTGCTCAGAGGCGTTCACCTGTGATCTGACCTGCACCTCTGGACCACAGCGCTGTCACAACACTCCCTTATCTGCTAAGTGTTCACTAGTGCAGACACGCGCTACGCTACTGCTAACGTCACAGCTCTCACACCAGCTCTCACTACGCACTACGGGGGTATTAGTCAGTCCAGTGGGTCCGGGACTGCAACCTCACCTGGGACAAGAGACAGCGGAGTTGGATTGGACACATTTTTTCTTTTTTTTTGGTCTCCCATACAGATTTATTTTTGGCTTTGTTCAATAAAGTCAGCCAGGACAGCGTATCTCAACACAATTAGCATCATGAGAAACCTGCAGTTCCCAAACACTCTTTTCCCAACAAAGGATCTATAATAAGAACAAGATAAGACCTATGTCCTGATGCAAGTTCAAATAGTGGCCACTCCATAGGTACTGCAGCTGTCAGGAGCTTGGGCCCAGAAACAATTCTCTCATAGAGCGCAATGCATTTTTTGGGGAATTCAAACTGCCCGTGTTCGGCTGACAGGGCATCCTCTGCTTTCACAAAGGTTGGTTGTATTTTCACACCATTCAAAAAAGTATTAAAAAATCCCGAAGTGCCTAAAAGTTAGCTTTGTAGGATTTAGCCTAGTCCACTTTAATACAAACAGAAAAACAAACAAAAGAAGCAAGTACACAAGTCCATATAAACATTAAAAGACATAAAAGGTTGCTAACAGATTATTAAATTGCGATTGTGGCACCAAAGTATCCAGTTTTGTTTTTCCAAATGAGTGTGTTCCATTTTTGTGAAGCCAAACAGCTAAAAACCCTCTTTCCCGTCTCAGTTTTGGTGCTGCTAGTCCTTAGCCTCATGCAGTCGTGTGATCTGGTATTAAATGTTCTTATATCAGTGATTTGTGTATGACTACTGTAGCAAGAAATAAAGCAAGAAATAGATAAATAAGTAAAATAAACCTACAGTAAATATTCAACAGGAATTGAAAAAAGAAAAAAAATATAATAAAAATAATTCTAATCTTTATGTGATAAGACCAAAAACAAATACAAACAGAAAAAAAACAAAAAACATCAGACCGTTTAATCTGGAATGGAATTGGCCTGTAGGCTGGCGAAAGTACGAGTAAACACAGAGAGAATGGAGCGGGAAAGAGGGCAACATGTGCTGAAAGAAGCGACAGCCATTTTGAGCAAGAACAAAACCGGGTCGAAGTCCTTTCCGGCTCGCTTGTGTTTAGATTAACCCCAGTCAGTCCAGTTCAAGTGAAGAGTAACTTAAGGAGATGCACCAGCGTTGTTCATGTGCTGTTACGGCCAGCTTACATGTAGCATTGCCAAAAGTGCTATTTGAATATGCATCAGAATGTAAATATTTAGTGGTTGTATGAAATCTGCGCAACAATGTTTGTTTTGGTTATTGTAGTGTCCAAGAGCTTCCAAAGATCAGACCAATCTTCGTTACATTTTTTTAGGATTTCTTATAAATATTTAACTTTAAAGGTCTTATATTACTTGTGAGCTTTAAGCCATGCTATAATGTTGTTGCCTTAAAAACATACCCAGTGTGTTGTGTTTTGTTTCATTCACACATGTTTGAGTAATCTTTTATTGTTATTTTATCCAATGGTTTTTAAACAATGAAAAATTAGGAGAGTTGCCATAGCGATTAACAATTGAACAGTCCTATATTACGCAAAATGAATTTTTTTGAGCTTTATGCCATGTTATAATGCTGTTACCTCCTTAAAAACATACCTGGAGCTGTGTTTTGTTTCATTCACGCATGCTTGAGTAATCCTTTATTATTAGTCTGTCTACATCTCCAAAGCTCAAAATGCTCTGTTCCACCTTGTGATGTCATGAAGTGGTAGTTTTCTAGTTAGCATCTATCTTTTAGCTTTAGTTCAGTAGAGATGGTCAATTCCAGGGCTGAAATCATCCAAATGACTCCAGGGATATGTGGTTATGGAAGTTAAAAACACAGCGGAGCACTTCCTGTATTACCAGATGACATCACAAGCTGGAACAGAGTGTTTTCTGTTTGAGAAAAGAACTCAGCCTAAATGTGCAGTATGTTTGTGTGTTAGAGATGAATGTGAATGAAACAAAACAGAAACTCCAGGCCTGTTTGTGATGAGGAAACAACATTATAACATAGATCAGAAACCAGTGTAATATGGGCCCTTTAATGAACAAAATACACCACGATATAAACCCCAACAACTACATAATGTGATAATTATTACTAACAAATGTTCATTTCAGACACAAACAGCAACTTTGGTGTTTATACTGCTATGCATTTTCCAATAATTTGTTTGAGAGTTTGATGACCCCGTCTGAACCACTGCATAGGACGACTGCACTCATTTTTTTAAACAACAGCTCCAGCAACTATAGCATGTTTGTTTACCTCACCATAGCAACAAGAGGCAATCAAGGGTGAGCTATGGCTAGCACTCTCACCTCCTAGCAAGAAGGTCCCAGGTATGAGTCCCGGGTAAGAAGGTAGGGCCTTTTTGTGCATAGTTTGCATGTTTTTCTCCAGGCACTCCATTTTCTCCCCACCGACTCAAAACATGCTCCGTAGGTCAAATCCTCCACCTAAAGTAGTTCTAACCAAGACTAGCTCAAGATCTGGAGATGGGTCCCCAGACGCTATACTGCTACACACCCACTGCTTTGTAAAAATGGGTCAAATGCAGAGTACAAGTTTTCTATGGAGACAGTTACGCACACCTTAATCGTAAACTTATTTGGGAGGAATTTCAAAATAAAAGTGTTGCTTTTAACATAGCTGTCCATGAAAAATTAGCAGGACAAATAAAATATCACACAACCACCTCCATCACGGGCACCCATCCCACCCGTCGCCTCCCCCGCTCGCACCCCGCTATCAGCCACTGCCGACGGAAGAGTGGCTCTAAATGCAGCCTCTTCTTGAGTGATGCTACCTCGTCCATCCACACATATCCATGGCTTCACCGAAACACCTTCATCTCCTCTCGCCCCACGCCCACAGCCATTAGCCGGGCAATCGGGACCCACGGGGGCGGCCGGTGATCAGGTCCAGCGAGTGACGGGCTCCATCTCCTCCGCCCGTGTGGCAGATGTTATCAGAAGGAGGTTTAAGTGAGTGCCTTTTTAGTCCAGTGTCCCCTGTCAGAGCCGCAACACTGTCCAGATGCAGGCTGAGTGGACCCACGCCTGGTCCACGGACCCCGGGGCACGAACCAGGAGCCCTTCCTCTGTGGATTAAAAGGCTTGTTATCACTGGTTGGATTGGCTCTTGAGGCTGCTCCTTTAATCAGTGGAGAATGGTGCAGGTCCCAGGAGGAGGCTCTCAGGCGCTGCTCTGAGGGAGGTGACAGGTGCTATATTCTGCTGCTGCGGCTTCACTTTTTCCACTTAGAGACGGGTTATTAAAGATTTAAGGTCTAACTGTGGTCTAAAACGTCTCACCCTTTGCACCACTGACACCTACATACTCACTTATAGGCGTCTTCTACACCCACCGCTGCATGAAATAGAGCAGGCAATGTTTAGAACAGTCTTGTATAGCAGATTTAAACTACGCCAACGTGACATCAATGGACGGCTGGTTACATCATAGCATCACACTGGCAACGTTTGCAACTTAAAGGTCGTGCACGGAAAACTAGCTTTTAAAAATCCGTTAAAGGTCATATTTACGCAAAATTGCCTCTTCTGAGCTTTAAGTCATGCTATAATGCTGTTACCTCATCAAAAACATATCTGGAGTTGTGTTTTGTTTCATTCACACATGTTTGAGTAATCCTTTATTATTAGTCTGTCTACATCTCCAAAGCTCAAAATGCTCTGTTCCACCTTGTGATGTCATATAGTGGTTGTGTTCAAGTTAGCAACTACCTTTTACCTTTAGTTCAGTAGAGATTGGCAATTCCAGGACTGAAATAATGCAAATGATTGTAGTGAAGCTGTATAGAGTTTAAAAACACAGAGAAGCACGTCCTGTATTACCACATGACATCATAAGGTGGAACAGAGTGTTTTCACTTTGAGAGAAGAAGAACTCTGGCTAAATATGCAGGTGTGTGTGTTAAACGTGTGTGAATGAAACAAAACACAACTCCAGGCATGTTTATAATGAGGAAACAACATTATAACATAGATTAGAAAACAGCGTAATATGGGCCCTTTCACCAGTAATGTCATAGCTGCATTATATTGAGGACACAAGCACAACTTGTTAGGATAAACCAAAACTACTTTCTTAATGCTGTGAATACATCATCAAAGCCATTGTTATATTTATATGTTTACTTTATATAGGATTATAGCAATGTGTATCAATTATACCTCTTAAATTCTCTCATAGACTACATTCAAAGATGCATGACGTAAATCTTCTGATTATGAGTTCTGAGTATGAAATGTTTCACAGCATGACATTAAATTGACTTTTCAGAGCTTTTAACCATGTTATAGTTGTTTCCTTCTCATTTACCTTCTGGAAGTTGTAGTTGGAGGGATTCTTGCGTGTTTGAGTCATTTTTAATCACTTATTTATCACTTATATCGTTCTTCAGTATTATTATCTTAATCAATGATATGCGTAGGGTTCAGCAGCATCGTGTAGTAAAAAAAACAAACGCTACTCACTAGTACGATGTGGACGGGGCCAACAGCTCCACGGCTCTTTGTTTGTGATGACGTTTGCGGTGACGTCAGCTCCCATTGGGCACCGCACTTTTCTAACGCGGAAGTGACCGGACTTGTTTCTTTTATTAAGTCGTTTTAGATGAATATTGCGATTTAAAATGTGCAAATTATAACAAAATGATCCACAGGTGTCAGAGATTATTTTATAACTATATAGCAGACACAAGCACAATAGGTCTTCTTTAATATATACGTCCACTAGGCCAAGCAGATGTTTCCACCCGGGAAAGTGGGTCAGATCTGTGGAGAGGCGATCCCGCTCATAGTAAGAATGCATGTTTTTCAATGTATTTTCTTCAGCAACAAAACCACCTACAACAGAATAAATGATAGACAGATATGATTCCATCCTCAGACCCAAAGTATACAAAAGAGAACAATAGTAGGGCCATTAAAGGTTGAATAGGGTCGTTAAGGGTGAAACTGGAGACAATAGCTGTTTACAGTTTCAGTGTAGTTAACCCCTCCCTTCAGATAGATCTAAGGCAGTGTCCACCAGCAATCTGACCAGAACTGGAGAAGATTTGTCCAGTAAACTTCATCTATTGCTGTGGATCAGACCTGGACGACTGAGGGATTACACAAACGATAGGCAGATAGGTTTAATGCCACACTACTGAACATTCCAGGGAAAGTAATAATAACAGAGACAAGCAGAAAAATTACACAGACCTAAAATAATATATCTGTAAAGTAAGTAAAAGTCCACCATCTGAAAGTACAACACATGGACTTGCCTCTGTTGTTCATTACAGAGACTGAATATTCCACGCTCCTCCAACTGTTCTAATGTGAGCAGTGCCATCACTCAGAGCTGTCAGCGGGCCACAGCGTTTAATATGGTCTCTGAGTCACCCCGGGGACCTGTTATTGTCCAAAGAATGCCATTACATACTTTCAAATAAAACATGAAAGCAGCTAACAAGTTTTAAAACGCTCTGCACACTCCCAGGACAGAGCAGGAATTCCAAACAGCCGGGATATGCTAACATCCAACAGTGGGCGAAAAGCTAATGGAACGACATGAATTAACAGTACATACAACAATACATATAAGACTACGACATAAGTGATAGGATTAAACACTTTTAGGAAACTCTACATATGTTGTAAGTATATGATTTGGTTAAAAACGTTCCCAGTTTGCTAATGTTCTATTGATTAAACGTCCTATATTACATGGAATTGACTCTTCTGAGCTTTAAGTCATGTTATAATGCTGGAGTTGTGTTTTGTTTCATTTGCACATGTTTGAGTAACCTTTTATTATTAGTCTGTTTACATCTCCAAAGCTCAAAATGCTCTGTTCCACCTTGTGATGTCATGTAGTTGTAGTTTTCAAGTTAAAATGTACCTTTTTACCTTTAGTTCAGTACAGATTGGCAATTCTAGAGCTGAAATTATGGTATCTTCTTGATGAGGAAACAACATTTTAACACCCTCTAACACCCGTTTGAGCTGTTTGCCTCTTATGTTCCATAGTATTGCATTGTCTATCAAGAAGCAAGTTGTTTAGCAATGAAAACATATGTAATTGAATAAATGTAGGTAAACTAACATAACAGACTTTAATAACAGACCAGGGCTTTATAGGAGATGGGCTTGATAGTGACTCAGTACAAATATATTGTAATAGCAGCTCTTAGGGTCAAAATAAGACCAATATGTGCTGTCTGCATCTATTTAGAAAGTCTTTTTTGTCTTCCACGAGCCAGGGAGAAACAATTACTGTGACGGAAAAACTCTGTTCTGGTCCCTGAAAGTTGTGAAAAGATGTTTGTATCAATACATTTTGCCATAAACACAGACTGTATAAAGAAGTGGACTGAGTGAGTGCGACGTCACCCACAGCGTTCGGCTCCAGTCAAATGAAGCTTATCGAGGCTAGCAGATTTAGAGTTGAGTGAGGATGTTGAAGGAAACGCCCATTTCCGCCCACATCGCTGGTTTAGCACGGAGCGAACGCTTAGAAACGCTGTCAATCAAACCTGTTGCTAACGCTAGTGGGAGCGACCTTGGGGAAAGAAGGCGCCTGATTTGTCTGTTTACGGTCACAATAACGTTAAATATAAATAAAAGGATCATGTAGAGTGGGTTAATACGATGTTTTAAGCCCAAAATGACGAGGCTCACTGCAGCAGTTACAGAGAGAGTGTCAGTTTCTCAGACTCGATTTAGCCGGAAGTGCATAATATAATCATTAGCTAGACTGGAGTTTATTAGCTTTGGACTTGCCTTTAAACTCTTAAGGTCTATAGGAAGTCTATAGGAAACTATCGTGGGAATTCTGACTTCCGAGGACCAGAGGTGGGTGGGCATAATGACTGATCCAAGTTGTCCTGCACCTGCACAAGCTAGCACTAAAATTTTCCCCACGCTGCCTGGCAAAGTTCCTCCCATATCCCCCAACATCTGCGGCAGGTATTTGAGAAAGTGTAACGCTTACAACCAACTCCCCGCTGATGTCATATTCCACCCTAACTTTCCTCTGAAGTGCGGCCATATTTGGGACTTGGCACCGGGCTAGAGGTGGTTAGCATTAGCTCACCCCTCCACTCTGAGATCCAGGAAGGCCAGGTTTTTTGGGCTGTGGGAACCGGAGTGTTGCATGCTTCAAGCCCTGGAAAAGGAGCTCCAAGTTCCACCCTGCACCACATAATTAAACTAGGAGGGACGTTAGCACACATGAAAGAGACAACCTTTCCACCAGGCATCGGGGCAGTGCGTAATTGCTTTTGCTGGAATGAGACTCGCTTTAGGAGTGGTCAAGATCTTGGCAAGAGCCGGTGGACAACAAAGTTCAGGCATTTAAATCTGGCATTATATTTTTGTCATTTGGATTAAAGCTCCACTGCGTAACATTTCAGCATTTACTTAAAGCGGCAGTGTTACGCTATTTTCTGATCTATGTTGTTCTGATAATGTTGTTTCCTCATTAAAAACAGACCTGGAGTTGTGTTTTGTTTCATTGACACATATTTAACACAAACTCTGCATATTTAGACTGAGTTTTTCTCTCAAACAGAAAACACTCTGTTCCACTTTGTGATGTCATGTGGTAATACAGGAAGTGCTCCACTGTGTGTTTAAACTCTTTGCACTTTCACTAGAATCATTTGGATAATTTCAGCCCTGGAATTGCAAATCTTCAGTGAACAAAAGAAAAAAGGTAGATGCTAATTTGAACTACCACTTCATGACATCACAAGGTGTAACAGAGCATTTTCAGCTGAATGTAAAAAACACAACTCCAAGTATGAGGTAACAACGATCAAACATGCCTTAAAGCTCACACAAGTCAGTTTTGCAAAAAAAGGACTTTTAACTATAGCTGTTTTTACTGCGCAAAAATAAATAACTAAATATATCTTTATTTGAGCGGGATTACCTCTCCACAGACCTGACTTGTAACTGGCCTGGTGGTGAGCATGTCACCTGCTTGGAGCTTTATTAAAACTACAGTATTTGCTAAAAAAGCAGAAGATTGAATTTTTATTTTATTTTATTTTATTTGGAAAACTCAGTACATTCTAGCTTGATTTTGCATATTCTTTTGCATGAACTTTTGGGTTGTGTGTTGAAAGCTGCACAGGTTTTTGGCTCGGTCTGTCCCAGGCTATAATTATAGGCCATTTAGCTCCACATTATGAGAGTGATTGCACATTTGATAAACATGGAGCGTTCTGGTGTTTACTTTCAGGGTTTGATTGGAGAGCAGCAGAGCAGGGGTGGCAATGCAAAAGCCCATAGTAAACTGCAGCTAGCACAGCGTCTCATTCAAAAGATTCCATTGCTATACTGAGAACTTTGAAGCAAGCAGTTAAAGCTGGGTACCTCACCTTTACTTTTCTACGCTATTTTCTGATCTATGTTATAATGTTTCCTCATCACACACAGACCTGGAGTTGTGTTTTGTTTCATTCACACACAAACTCTGCATATTTAGGCTGAGTTATTCTCTCAACAAGGAAAACACTCTGTTCCACTTTGTGATGTCATGTGGTAATACAGGAAGTGCTCCACTGTGTTTTTAATCTCTCTACACCTTCACTAGAATCATTTGGATAACTTCAGCCCTGGAATTACAAATCTCTACAGAACAACTTCATGACATCACAAGGTGGGACAGAGCGTTTTCAGCTTTGGAGATGTAGCCAGGCTAATAACGCAGGATTATTCATACATATGGGAATGTAAAAAACAATGTGATGTAAATGCCTCTCTTTGTGACAAAATGAGATTGTGGTGCGCTCTCGGCAGTTAACAATACGCTTAAATAAATATTTTCATTTGTAAACCTGAAAGTGTTATAAGCAGCGCTCTGATTGGCTACGTTTCACTAGTTTCATTTCGTGGAATGGGATCCAGACAACACACTTCTTCAATACTTTACGTAGGTGCAAGTCTGGTCACCGACAAATCTTCTTAAATTCAAATAGACATGATTGACAAGTGGATTAGCCAATCAGGGACATGCATAGTCTGTACGTATCAAAACAAATATGGCTGATTACGAGGAAAGAAGAAAGGGGAACAAATTACAATGGACTGAAGAATATGGAAAGCCCGGTCTAATGCGAACATCCAATCAGTCATGTTTTTTTCCAGTGACACATGTGAAAAGAAGGAGCTCATTGGTCACCTATGATTTACAAATAAAATCACATTTCTCTCAACTCAGATTAACACAGTTTAGTGCTTCACTCATAGATTCTACAGAAATCTGCCATGTTTTTCAACCCCTGTGATATTTTGTTCCTTTATTTGTTCTGATATGGATGGCCCTTGCATGTCCCTGATTGGCTAATCCACCTGTCAATCACACCTATCTGAAAACACACCAACAAATGACATAAATATGCAGGACAAAAGTAATTTCAGTCCATGCTCTCAATGTGACCATATTATAATAGGTTTAAAAACTCAAAAAGCTGATTTATCGCAACATAAGATAAGACCTTTAATCTTCTTTACTTAACTCCTACGTGCTCATAAAATTTGCCCTTAAATGCCAGACTAAATATTTGTCTGGGCTCCTTAAAAGCTTTTCTAATTAACAGTGGACTGAGTAGTGTAGATGTGTAATGGAAGAGGATGTAACTCATAGATAGCTGCTGGGAATATCCAAACTGGACTTGGACTAGTCATGGTATCTGTAATGCACATTCACTTCCTAGTAAAAAGTTGCTAGGTTATGTTCAGATTGCCTAAACTATGCACAACCCAGGATTAAAATCTATATAACGGGTTTTCGTGTTATTCTGATTATGACTTGGTTTGGCTGGATAGTACCTTTCGTCAATATTTCTCATAGTTTTACATCAGTTAAGTAAAATTTGTAGATGGACACACTTTTATATAGAGCTTTTCCATCTTCACTTTACATCAAGGAACCACTGAACAATTCACAAACCAGTGTACACAGACACTGGCGGTGAGTGTCTTGCCCAAGGACACAAAGACAGCATTCAACTGTGTGAGCTTGAATAGCACTGCCAACCTGTGGGTCAGTGGATCTGACCGCTCAACCAACTGAGCTACTGTCGCCCAAGTGGCAGTTTGTGGGGGAAAAAAATGAAAAAGAAGTAGAAAAATACAGGAAGTAGTGGTGAGGTTTAAAATGCAATCTCAACAAGGAAAATTCCATCCAAAAGACAGTTTACAAGCGAGGAAGGCACTTTTCTGGCTATAGAAAACCTTCATTTAACAAAATAAAACTGTTCTGTGTTCTTTATCTTATGTCTTTTGTAATAACTTTTGTGCTATTTAGGCAAGATTTTGCAAGAGATGGACCGATATGGGGCGATATTTGCACTTTGTAGCATATTGCCATTCATTCTCCAGCAGAGGTTTTTTTGTTTGGTCCATCCAGCTGCCTAAATATCCAAAAAGAATACATATGAACCTTTATTTGAACACATTAGTCCGAAAAGGGTACTGCTAACATGTGACTACACAGTGTTCTTATCCAGTTTATAGTAAAACATGGTCCTGAATGAGTTTGTACTATGTTTAAATTAGATAATCTGGGAGAAATTACCAAAAATCTGCCTGACATATTGGCACAAAAACACTGGCCGAGCTTATTGGACATCAGTTTCTCTGTATTTAAAAAAAATGGTATCTGCATCGGCCATGAAAAAAATGGTTGACCCTTGTAAACATTATGGTTGCCTAGTAACAGTTATGGAATTACTTCTAAGTATATCACATGTCCATCCAGGAAGTGAAATGATAAACTTGACAATAAAAAAAGATCTTTTAGTGAAATTGGTAGTCTGAGCTGTCATAAACATTACACCAGATGACATATCCAGATGACATTGACTAGATTCCACTGAACCACACAGAAGGAAACTCTCTTGTAACCACTGTGTTGGGTGGCTGGGTGATAGGAGCCAGATTTTCCAGTGACTAAGTCAATAAATAGATAAAAAATGTTTTGGTGAACCACGCTTAGTCAGAAGCATAAAAGGGGGTGTTACAAGAAATCTCAGGGCAAAAGGGCAAAAACAGAACAATCTAACATGTGGTTTATTACTGATGTGACAGACAACGTGGGACGGGCCTATAGTCACATTATCAGATGTTTTGTAGTTTTTTTGGCAAGAGTAATTTACCTTGAAATAATTTTGTTGATTATATTTTCAGAACGGTGTTTTAAATGTCTCCTCAGTCAATCTGCAACAGTCAAATTTGCATTGGATCACACATTACACTGCACTACTGCTAGGACCTGGCTTTGTGGTTAATATAAATGTAATTATTGGGCCAATCTATACAACTAAAACAAGCACAAAGTTCATATATATTTACAGGTTTAAGTTCAGCCCTTTTTTTCCCATTTAAAAGTTATAATATTTAGTTTTAAATGGTCAATTTCTGAATAGGCACCAGTCCTTATCGTCATCAAATTCTACAAAGTAAACGCGACATATTGGCTTGCATTCTGTAATTTATATTGTACTTACCCACTGTCACACGCACACAATCCATACATAGGCTACGTGGGTAAAGTGTCCTGCCCAAGAACTCAACATGTGTGTACTTGTCAAAGCTGGTATAGAACCAACAACTATCCCATTACAGTCCAGAAACAGGACCTCACTGTCTTTGTCAACTTTAATATACTGTTAATGTAGTGACTAGCAAGTTTATGTGAGTTTTAGGATTGTAGTTTGTAGTTATGTAGTTTTTAGGATTTCAGGATGCCCTCCCTTAAGCAACTTTCCCTCTCAATTCGTGGTTAAGATTCCTATTAATTTCATCAACATAGCCAGCATTTTGCCAACCCGGTACAGCGACATAGTTTTGGTGACTCCTTTTATTTTCCCAAGACACCAGACTAGAAAACCTATTTGAACTTGTTGACAAAAAGACACCAAACATTTACAGAGGCCACTGCACCCATCTTGGCCCGGCGAAGTGGTGGATGACATCACAGGAAAAAGCGGTAATTCCGTGTTTACTCCGGCTATTTCAGGTCCACTACATTTCGGAGGTTTTAAGAACACTTGTGAAGACGGGCCTCACCTCTTGTTAGTATTGCTAGCATGTGTGGAAAACCAAACAGTGGCGGGTGGTCAGCTTTCATCCAGGAATGACGAGAATGGTGCTGTAGTGCGGGCCGGCCGGTGACATCAGCGCTTTTGTGTAGCGTCCACTTGCGAGGACGGACACAGAACATCTGGATCCTACGAGCGAGACTGCGTGGGGAGAGAGGTCAGGAGAGATGGGGGATTTGTGTGGAAAAACACTCAACTCAACTATTTATCTACCATTTTTAGATTGTATTGATTATTGTAGACCTTTCTGAGAGCATTTGGATAGTCTTAACAAGGAATAACACCACACTTGGCAATGTGGGTCAGAAATAGTGTCAGAAATCATGGAATATCTAAGCTCAACTAAGACCTAACACATTATTTTGTCAGTGTGTTAACTGACTTGGATATTTTCCTCACTTTCATTTCTTTCTGGTAGATTTTTCACCTGATTCCCTTTCTGTAGCAGTTATTTACACACTAATTATATGGTATACTTATATATCGTCCCCATGAAAGGAGTTGTCTTTGCATTTGACCCATCCTTCAACGCCTCAACCTCCAGACCTTCAGCTAGTCTTACTCAGGACTACTTTACAGTTGGAAAATTGGACATATTTTTCATGTTTTGGGTTGATGACGGAAGAGTGCCCAGAGGAAATCCACCCAGACACACGGAGAACATGCAAAATCTGCACAGAAAGGTCCCATGTAGCCACAGGTCAGACGTGGGACCTTAAGTAGATGTGTGGTGAGAGGGCTGCCCACTTAACCACTATGGCACCGAAGGGGGGGCTTGCTACGACTAGAGAAGACAATGAAGTGAAGCATCTTACCCAGGGATGCAATAACAACACGTCCAACAAGTGTTCATTCCATGCTTTTTTGGCACATAACTTTATGGATGTCTTTTGAGGACTTTTGATACATCTTTTGTTAATTGCTATAGCGACTGTTGTTATTTGTATGGGAAGTCTGTAGGGTTTAGTAAGCGGGTCAACCACAGACACAATTCACATGTGCTTTCCAATTAGATTGCAGGGTGTGTTTCCATCAAGTTCAAACCTTATTTTATCGCGGCCAACAATCTCCTCCCAACACCTAAAGTTTATGTTTCAAACTATGTTCAAAATATCTTGTTTGTTTTGCATATCTTGTTTCCAGGCACCTGCGAGGCATTATCAGAACTGGCACGTGAAACCAAAACACTGATTTTTGATGACAGGCTTGCATTTTCCATAAAAAAAAAAAATCTTATGTACAGAGGTGGTAGCACACAGTTAGATTCACTTTAAAGAAATTGTACTTTTCTAGCAGCATACTTTTACTCCTACTTGAGTCATATTTTTATTGAAGTTACAGTAAAAGTTGTGGTTACTTTTCCCACTGTGAGTAAGTCGACAAGTGACAAAAGCTTTATGTCGACAATATGAAATGATTTGAACATTTGTGTTTCTTGCAGTTACTCTTACTTGACTAGAAGTTTTCTCAAATACTCGTTTACTCTTATTTGAATTCTTTCTTGGACCACTACTTTGAACTTCGTAATAAGTAATATTTTGAAATACCATCTTACTTAAGTGACATTTTTGGCTACTCTACCCACTTCTGTCCATGTATATAAATGCATCTTTCACAGTAACTTACCGTAAATCTGCATCCTCATTTGAGCCCATGCTGTTTTGCTAGTCTACATTTTAATACGCCACAGACGCACAACCTTGCCACTACCGCCCGGCTGCCCACACTCTATTTCGGTCCGGGCCAAAGTGTTCCATGGACCGCAGACTTCCACAAAGAGAGCAGCACTGTGTCGAAGCCTTCTCCCAGGCAGAGCTCCTATCCTGGGGGAGAGCAGCAGGAGCGAGAGGGGTGGTGGGTGTATGGTTATCTTGCAGCTGGTTCGCTAAAGGACGCCGAGGTCTCCCCAGCATAAATTTGGCTGATATCACCTCCATCAGTGGGCCATAAAGCTGATTTATTATAAATACAGCTCTCATGTGTTTACTGCGCACATTCTTTGGGCCCGGCCACATCTTTCAAAGTGAGCACTTGCAGGTGCTCTGGCTCGGGCGGCCTGGTGGGGCAGGCTGGAGGAGAGGGGAGGAGGAAGGGAGGTGCACGGAAGATTTTAAAAGAAGAGAGAAGGACCATGCAGCTGTTGTGTTTTCAGGTGGGGGTGGGGACAATGCCTTATATCTATCTGAAGGGAGGAGCTAAGTACAATGACACTAACACCTATTTGTGTACAGTTAGGTCTATTGAACTACACTTAGCATAGTTCAGTCAGAAATTGTAAAGAAATAGGTGTAAGCCCCTTTGTTATTGTGTTAGTTTCAGTGCAGTTAGCTCCTCCCTAGAGCCAGTCTCCATCTCTCTGCAGCAGCCCGAGCCACGGAAGGAGGCTCCGGGGAACCCACGACACGCTGGAGGGACTATGTCTCTTGACTGGCCTGGGAACACCTGGGGTACCACCAGAGGAGCTGGAGCTGGATTACTTGTCTGGGGTGAAGGAAGTCTGGGAGTCCCTACTTAAGACTGCTGCCCCCGCCATCCCGGCCCCGGAGATGTGGAAGAAAATGGATGGACGGATGGGTGGATAGCTCCTCCCTTCAGACAGATAAAAGGCAGTGTCCACCCGCAATCTGATCAGAACTGAAAAAGTGGCTTTGATGAGCAGCAAACGTCTTCACTGTAAAACTTTTGTCCACTTGGCAGAATTGAGTTTTTCTTTGCTAGGATAAGCGCATTGTTTTCTATCTTGAGTACACTTTTTGTATTTTATGCAGAATCCAAACTGAGACGAATGCACCATAAATGCACTAGCTGTCTTTATAATTCTTGCCCAAACTTCAACGGTGGAGCAAGGGTCTTGGTCGGGGCTACAGTACAGTATAATTCTGTGCATGATTTCAACACCTTTATACTCAATTAAACCACAAATGTATTTCTAAGAAGCCCTGCTGTCCGTTTCCTCTTCTCTGCGTAGGCTGGTTTAATCCTGTTTATGAAATATGCGAAAATCACCACTTCTCATGTTTCCATTCACGTAGTACCAGTTTAATTTGGCCACTGTATTGTTTTGTTTCAAAGCTGGATTGAAGCAGATAGCATCTCAAGTTAACAAAATGGAGTCCAGATGAATGAAAGGGCACACGACTGCAGTGCTGCTTGTTGTGGTAAAGTTCTCAAACATTTCCATGCATGGTTTGGTTTATCATATTGACTTGACAGGTCGGTCAGTGTAGCTCTGTAGAGGTACAAAGCTGTGGGGAATGTGCAACCTTTTAAAACGTTCATGACGGTGCCATTTTGAAATTTTTAGCATAAACATGGTGTAACAGGCCAGAGTATACCTCCTGTCTGGGCTATTCCTGGGACTAAATGGCTATTCCTAGGGTTTTAGAACATAATGGTCACTATATGTTACTCCTAAGCCTCCATGATGTTTTCTTGGTCGACTAAAAAGTACCGCAGATCGCTTAGTAGACTAAAAGGGGGCGTGGCAAAAGCTCACAAAACGTATTATCTCCATGCATCTGACCCAGAGTACACTCACAACACTACACCTGCAAAAAGGTTCATGCAAAAACAACTATTTGTGCAGATAAAGTACCAGGAGACAATTAATTTACTAGTGACTCATGAGTTTAACCTGGCTCCTAACATACCAAAAATACAAAATCTTCAAATGCAAATCTTCAAAAATACTTTCAACCGATTAATGGTTTAAATGACTAAAGACCTACAGCCCTTACTGGTTGATCCATCTGTCAGTCACACCAATCAAAACTCTTATTAGCTCACTGATGATTAGCCTTCATTGCACCTTTAGACGCTTAAACAAAAAACAAAACAAAAAGGTCGTCACGATACTAACATTTCAAACTCGATTTCAGTACTAATGATGAGACTCGATACTCAGCACTGATTCTGATACCATGATGATTTATCATTTAATCGTAGTACTTTCTTTAATATTACCATGTGGCCTTATATCTGTGTAATCGCCCAGTCGTCCAGGTAGGTTCATACTGGTCCATGGGTGTATACTAGTCTATGTGTCTTCTACTTGTTCTGACACAGCTCAAGATCGTTCTAAAGCTATTCAGAAGGTTCATATCTGTCCTGTGAATGTGACTTTTTTAGTATCGATACCTGCTCAAATGAATATCTAGTTTCTGCCCAAGTTTTTCTATCGATTAGCATCTGATTTTCTTGACTTTTGACAACCCTACGATGAGATCATGTTGTATATTTCAAACCAAAACCCTAAAACCCAGATGAACAAAAAGCCTTTTGAATCCTCTGAGCTCGTGTCCCAGTAACCCGCTGTTCAGCTGCTTCAAACACATGAACTATTGCCCTCAGTACACTCATATGTTCCCTTTACAAGCTTTCTGAAGGTAGGGAAAATATGGAAGACGGATAGTAGCGGATTGCTCTCTCCCTGCGCACTGACCAGATGGGCTCGGAGCGTTTACTGGGACATTACGACCAAATGTTTCACTTTGATGGAAGCCTTTTAGTGGAGCTGTCAGCCTCGCATGTGCTCACCTCGGGCCTCCAACCATCCATCTTGATGCATTCTCTTTTATTTGCTAAACACTTCACGTTCGGGGGGGAAAGTACGCGGTAACTCGAGCCGGCCGCGGTCTGGACAAGCACCTGCTCTGACCACGGAAAAGTTATTTATTTGCAGAAGGCCCTCGGAGCAGCGCGTAAACAAATAGCCACAACGTTCCCAACAGCGCACCGCGGATCTGGCTTGTGTTATGGCCGGAATTTTTTCAAGGGGTGGAAAAAATTCAACCCAATGTAACATGCATTTATCCGTCGATTTTTTTTGTCTAGCGACCGCAACCTCCGAAAATCAAATAAACCAGGGAGCGCTATTCTTTTTTCCTTCCATAAAAGTGCATGAGGAGGAATGCTGCTAATCCGTGTCTCATTACCGCACATGTTGTTCCGATTACGTCTAACCATCCTCGGATCTTGTCAAGGCACATGACATGTTACTTTATGATCCTACGTAGGTGCAGTGTTGTAATGGCCAGTACCTGCTCTAAAATTTGTAAAGTTGGGGTTAATCTAAAGTAGACTGGAGAAAAAGATTGAATTGTGAATTGATAACCACCAGATACCATTTTAAAAGATGAACAATATAACTTTTCTGGTGAAGGATCTGCCACCTCCTTGTCTCCATGGAGATGTTATTGCTTTGTCAGGAATATTCCAAGATACAACATTGAGTGTATCTATCTCCATGGAGACAAATACCTGACCCTAATTAGAGTTCAAATCTATGGAGAGGCGACCCCTCTTAGGCACAATGCATTTTCAAGGTAATTTTTTAGCAGTAAAAACACCTGTAATTGAAGAATGCAAGATGGGAAAGTTTGATGAAGTTTTTCTGGTAAAGCAACAACATGTCACCTGCTCATCTCCATGGAAATGAGCAGGTGACAGACTTTGCGAGATATTATTCTAATAACTTCAATATTCAAACATAATTAGCTATAGAGCTCATAGACTGTATATTAAAATGAACATAGCTCCCATGCTGCTGATCATGGGAATTGCTGCAGTGAACCTTGTCATTTTGATCTTAAAATGTTCATATTAACCCCCTCTACATGATCCTGGTGTTTGTATTCTGCTATTTTGTCCGTAAATCAAGGTATAAAAATTAATAAACAAATCAGCTGCCTTTTTTCCCTGAGGTCGCTCTCGCTAGCGTTGGCAACAGGCTTGATTGACAGCGCTGCTACACCAGCAGTGGGAAGGGGCATTACCGTCAACAACCTCACTCCAGATTGGCTCTTTGGTTGCTATGATACTTGCGTTTTGAATTCCAAATATGGACCACGGCTCCATATTGGCCCCTATAACTGTCTCAATGAGCTTCATTTGACTGGAGCTGAACACTACAGGTGACGTCACACTCACTTAGTCCACTTCTTTATACAGTCTATGCTTGCACTAGAGACCACAAACCTAAGCTATATAAAAAGTGCTTGGGAAAATGCAAAATGAGTTGTGTCTTTGATTTTGCCCTGTCACTCTGTTACCTTGTGTTTTGCAGAATAAGTACATTTTAGGACTGCAAGCACAGAGATGTTTTTAATATTAAACTGAAAACTTTATGTCAGTCTGACAAAATTGTGCAAATTTGATTGTCAGTGGAAATAAACTTGTTTTGTGTAATCCCTCTGTCATGTTTAACAGCCTGTCATCAAGATTTAAACTGACGACTCTATTCCTCAAATCCATGAGGCTTTGCACAATGAGAATACACGAGTCCCTTGGATACAACCATAATTTATCAATCTCTCAATAACACGCTACACACAAACTTCGACAAGGCGGCTGAAGTGTCTTGCGTAAGGATGCAACGCCAGTATGCATTAGTTCGAGATGACCTACCTACAGGGCCATTAGTAATCTTGTCTCATACATACATGAGCCTTTGCACAATGAGGATTCACGAGTCCCTTGGATACAACCATAACTTATCAATCTCTCAATTACACGCTACATACGCACTTCGACAAGGTGGCTGAAGTGTCTTGCGTAAGGATACAACACGTGTACGCATTAGCTGCAGCTGACCTACCTACAGGGCTATGCATACATTAACCTCAGTGACCTTGAGTGTGCAGCCTACTTGTGGTTGTGCCGGAGGAGTTGTTCCAGGCCTGGTTCCTGTTCCTGGCTGGACCCCTCATTTTCTCCTCTCTCACATCAGGAGCTGTTTACAGGGCTTTGGATGAATCCGGAGCACTGGGATATCAGCCTGAGGGACGAGGTAAAAACAATGGTAACAGCATGTAGAGTGTGGTATCAGTAGCAGAATGCCACCATTACTGTAGGATGTGCATTATAATGTTCTTTTAAATACATGCTAAATGACAATATTAAGTTGCCTCGCTGCTTTTTTGTGTCTGAAAAAATGTGAAAAACAGGACTAGTTGTGGTCCAAAGTTTTTTCTCAGTTCTTTTAAGCATTCTTAGCATCCTAACTATTCACAATACTGAATTTATAAGTTTGTTTCACAACTTTCAGAGACCAGAGCAAACAAATTTTTCATCAGGGTTACGCTTACAACAACTAGCATGCTAATAGTGCACCAGATTTAATTTACTTCCTGGTTCTCAAACACTAGAAAAGCTTTATAATTAGATGCACACAGACAGGACACAGTGGACTCTAAGGACTTTTTTTACAGTCTGTATGGGGCCAAAACCTTACTTTACTTAAAAACTACATTTTAAAAACGCCTTTTAAAGAAACCTGCACTGTATTTAATATATCTGCACTTTTTGTGTTTAACTTAACTGTCAATTTATGCTATTCTTGCATCTCAACCAGCCAAGTCATAATCACAATAATTCAAAAGATTGCATTTATTTATGTACATATGTGTTTATTTGTTTGTTTACTGTTATATTCCTCTTCCAGGTAGCCTACACCAGTTTAGATGTGCACGTCTTTTCGGCTTGTGTTTGCCAAGTTACAATCAGTGGTGAAGCGGTTATAGCAATCTTGCCTCACTACCAGCCTCTTTGGTAGAAAATAAATGTTCACAAATACAGCACAGTTTGGGTGGCAGTGTCACAGTGGTTAGAGCGTTTGCCCACTTGTCCAAAAATCGACTGCAGTTGTGTCCTTGGGCAACACACTTCACTCATTCATGTACCAATGTGGTTTGTGGTTGGTGTTGTTCGGAAAGGCTCCTGGTGCATTTAGTATGAAATCAGTGAATCATGATTGTCAAATTCGTAAAGGATAAAAAAAAGTAAGGCATTATTATTATTATTATACTAGGGTGAGTGGATATTCAAAATTCCAACACTGGGACACACCCGAGTTGGGATGGTTGGTATAAATAAAATTGGTTTGGTTCAGACCTTTAGTCCTGGTTTAGACATAGTTTAAGTTTAGAGCTGGTTTAGATCAGATTGGTCAAAAATATGGACACCTACAAATGGACATTTCTTGAATAAAATGGACAAATCGATGGTTTTGGATAATTCTGCCGGGACAGGGGACACTAGGGTCAAAACTGGGACTGTCCCAGGCAAATAGGAATGTCTGGTTACCCTATACTATACAGAACTATTCAAGATTTTCAAGAAACAGCAGTTACCCTAATCTTCCGTTACTAATGGCTACATCAACAAAAACTCCTGCTTAAACTCCCAGATGGGGGTCCAACTGAAGTGGCCCCAGAGTTCGCGTCCCGGGCCCCCATCACTGTCACGAACAGAGACCCTCAACTTTTCCTGCTTACTTTATCCTTCTGAGCGGCCATGTTGTTTCTACGGAGTGGTGCGGGTACAGCACAATTAGCCAGTGTGTGAACAAGCTCTTGTTTATTGACTTTTGGGGGGAAACTTTATTAACCTGCCTAGCGTTGAATGGAAGACACCTGCTGCTGGCACTTTGGTTAGCGGAACCTGCTGTTCCATTGTCCCCGCTCCCCATCACGCCACAATTGAGTGCTACAACGTTTACAATAAGATTTGGCCTTTGTTGGCTAGCATCGCTAAGCTAACAGACCTTTTCCCCTCACTTGTCAGCAATCAAATGACCCACCAGCTCCAGTTGTGTTCACATTGTGCGCGTGTTAAAACGGGCGCGGGCTATGATTGACTTTTCTGTGGAGGTTGCCATTGGTGAAGTGGGTGGCTGGGGAAGAATTAGCATGCTAGCACAAAACCGCCAGATGGGAGGCAGCGGGGCATTGTTATCTTGAAGTGGACACTGTAGATAAGATTTCACACTGACAAAAGGGAATTAAGGCGGATGCATTTTTGCCACTAGAGGTCGTGAAGTTAATATTTGGGCATTGTCACGGTGCCACTTGAAGCTAATCCAATAATGAGGATTTTGGCTTGATGGTGAGAGATAATGTTAATAATTTAATCTGGTTTCTCAAAGGAACCCTTAAGCTAAATAGGAAGCTATAAACATTCAAACATGCATTGGATTTTGTGAGTAGGTTGCTGATTTACAGGCCTAGCTGCAACCTGTACCTCCAAAAGTATGCGATTTGTATCTTGCCCCAGTACATATATTGCATAAGCAGCTTTTGGTGTAAAAATAAGTCTGCTGCATGCTGTTTACATCTAATCATAAAGCATTATAATAAAACGCTGCCAGTTGTTGTTAGCACTGGGGAGTCAGATGGTAAAGGGCACTGTTTATCCAGGGCCCAGTGCAGGGAGGGGCCCCTCACAAAGTCTGTAATATGCATTTTTCATGAGACAATATGTAGAGCGGGGGCCCCAAGATGATTTTTACCTAGTGACCAGAATTTGGTGCTACACCCCTGGTTAGCATTACCGTGATGGCAAAATTCCAGTCTGAAAATTGTGAAAAGTGTTTATAAACTTATCGCTGTGAATAATTAGGATGCTCGGAATACATAAGGTAAGTGAGGAATAACTTTAGACGTTTTTCACATTTTAAAGGCAGTAAGATCCAAGTACAGAGTCAATCCTTGCAATAGGACCACTGCAAACCATTAAAATGATCTAAAATCAGATTCAGTGGCTTTAGAGGATCTGTAACCAAATGTTTCCATGTATTTAAGCAAAATATGCCTTGTACAGATATATTGTAATATGCGGCTCTTGAGTTCAGAATAAGTCCATTACGTGCTGTCTGCATCTAATTATAAAGCATTTTATGGCCAAGAAAGTGTGCGTAAGTATGCTAGCTGCTGTTTGCTTTATCTTGACGCTAAAACTCTGCTCTGGTTTCTGCAGTCGTGAATAATTGGGGTATTCAGAATGTATAAGGTAAGTGCAGGGGCGTCAGACTGAGGGGGGGATAAAGGGTACTGTTTCCAGGGGGCCCAGTGCAGAGAGGGGCCCTTCACAAAGTCAGCAAAGCATTTTTCATTTAACAACATGTAGTGTAGGCCCACCATGATTATTTGAACCTAGGTAAGTGAGGAATAACTTTGGACCATTGCAAACTGTTACTTAATTGTTTTTCATGTTTTAAGCAAAGTAAAAAACAGGTACAACAAACACTAATTACAGATTAAATACAGTTGGTGATGCTACTACCAATTCTACAATTTTTACTATGATTTTTTTTGTGTTTGGCTCGTTTTTAGACTATGGGGGCAAAAAGTTGACTACAGATTACCACCATAGTCTTGCAATGGGACACACTGCTATTGGTGCATGTATTTTAGCCTTATCTGAGTGCGGTGGTTGCAGGAAGCCCCTCCCCTCCGTGCCGGTCCAGGAGCAGATGAGAGGATGGATGGATGGATGGTCCAGTGAGTGCTACTTCCTCTAAAGTGCCTGGTGTCAATGGTGACTTTCAGCAGAGCAGATAAGTCCCATCCTCTGGTTTATATCGAGAGTGTGAGGCTGGGGAGGGGGCTCTGATACCAGCCATTACCCAGACAGCACCCAGGCGAGGCAGGATGGGTGCCACGGTGCAGGTCTGTGCGGGAAGGATAGGGATATTATATACACAGTTTCTGTTAGTAATTATACAAGAAAGGCAAAGTGATTTAAAGGTGCTGTACCCAAAATGTGTCTTGCTCCAGTTATGATATTGTATAAGCAGCTGCTGAGGTCAAAATAAGTCTGATGCATACTGTCTGCGTCTATACAAAGCATTTTATTGGCAGATAATCAGGAAGTGCACGTGTCCATGTGTTAGCATTCTAGTTGTTAGCTTTAAGGTAAGCAAACCATTTAAAATGAACTTGTTCTGTTTTTCTGGGGGGGGGTTTTTGTTAATATTATTATTTATTAAAGTTACAATTTATTTATTAAGTTGTTTTTTTTTGTTTTTTTTTCTCTTTTGGTTGTTTTTATTGCACTCTAATTTGGCCTGCTTCAGCTTTTTTCCTTGGAAATGTTGTTCTTTGGCTATAATCTTCCATAGTGTAGCATAAAACATATCTATCTCCATGGAGAATGTTCCAAAGTATGGTTTTAAAGTGGCCCTCTTATGCAAAATATTGTTGTAGTTGTTTCCTGTCATTGTTTCCTCACCCGAAGTTGTATTTGGAGTGCATGATCTTTAAACACTTATTTTCAAGATGCCGATCAGCGATATCAGCCCATTGCTCTGTACTTACTTTCATTCTCCAAATAAATTCTCTTAATCAGTGATATGCATGGGATTCAGCAGCGCTGCGTCATTTTGTACAAATGAAAAAACAAAACCTGCTACTTACTTGATGTGCAGCTTACGATTGGAGGTGCTGACAACTTTGCATCTCTCTGTTGTCATGATGTTATATATTTAGTTCCAACATGACACAAGCGTAACTATGATAAATCAGGTTCAAAATGGCTCAACAACAGAAACATTCAGAACTGGCAAAATCCATCAGCGTGTCCTCTAGATTTGACAGTTAAATGAGCTCCAAACAAGTGTGTTTTTGGTCTATTTACACAAGATATTTATTTGTCCTAAATCAGGAAATTGGGAAACCAGAAACCTTGCACAGTTTACAACCAAACATACACAAATATACAAGCTGCACACATCAACTTTTCACCTTTCTGAGGCCAGCACATACACAGCGCACTCTACATGAAATATGATCATCACAACACAAATAATGCAAGTGCGTGCCTGGTCTGTCCCTCTGTCCTCCCTGTTCCAATTTGAATCCTTATGGGCTTTCTCCAGACCTGGAATTGTTGCACATTTGAGTCATTTTGCAGTCAGAGGGAGTATCTCTTCCAGGCACAATTTGAACCCTCCTTACCGTTAGTAGTATGATTCTGTTTAATGCTCAGCCCACAAGTCTATGTAACCCATGCTCCCACAGGGCAATTCTCCATAAATATGCAAATACATGATACAAAACAAGACATTACAACTTCACAAACCTGATGTGATGTGCATTAGTTTCATAAGCTCAACGACTGCCTATTGTGTTGCGATAAATCTTTGAAAGGAGACCAAAAGGGAGGGGAGACTCAGACTGTGAAAAACAAAACTGGAACTTATTAAACATGGTAATGTGTTGTTTTCAGCGAATACAGCATTTTCAAAACAATAAAAAGGTAAAATTGTGATCTAAATATGTTATGTGTTAGTTGTTAATATGCCACAGAAGTAAAAAAAAAAAACAAAAAAAAAGCAATTAGCAATAACTCAAAATGCTCTATTCCATCCAACAGGGGTGCTGCTAGGAATTCTGGTCCCCATGAAAAGTATTTCACAGGCCCCAACAAATTTGCTAATTGGAACGGCTGAAAGCATTTTGGGGAAGGGGTGAGTCAAACAAAACATGCGCCTGATTTCAATCTATGAGTCAGTAACATGCCTTTTTGCCACTGTGTCATCGCACCATGACACAGAAACAACTGTCCGGGATAGTGTCATGCAGTTGTTTCCTTACAGTTCTCAAATCTCTGCTACTATTTGCTTTTTTGTCACTCGTGAAATTGCAATTCATGATGTAGAGAACATATATCTTGACAAGAAAAAGGTAAAATCAGAAACAGGACCTTTAAGATTCCCACGGTTAACTAGAAGAGTAGCAGCTCCAAGTCAGCTTGTGTATGTGAATGTAAACAAGTCAAAGCATGACATAAGCACATGTTTTGGCCTGGGTTACATTCTACTATGACCTGCAACCCCGACTAGCCCTGATGTGTGAATGTGTGTGTGAATGTGTGTGTGAATATGGTTCAATGCCCTGGACCACACCAGTATAAGTCAATTGACACACTTCATGATGGAAACAGGGTAAACAGCAGATAGTTGAGATTCAGAGGCAGACATGATTGAGGTGATATTTATGTCGACTATTTACAAAAAAATAAAATAAATAAGCTGAAAAAATGAGCTGCTGGACTGGTGATGGACTACTGCACATGTGTCAAACTCAAGGCCCCCGGGCTAAATGCGGCTCCCCACGACTTTTTATGTGGCCCACAACAAGATAAATTAAAAAGTTTGACTGTCTTAAAATGTCAGTTTATGAGGAGATACAGTTACACAGCCACATCTATGGAAATGTATATGCAATATTTGTAATTTAAAATGCGAAATAAATACAGAGACAGTTAATGAACGACTTAAAAAATGTAGTTGCATTTATTTTACATGTGGCTCTTGGAGAGTGACCATTTTGCTGATGTGGCCCTCAGTGAAAATGTGTTTGACAAACCTGGACTACTGCATTGCAAACACACATAGTCTATCTACCATAACCTATATTTTCAAAAGAAGCTCTGACATTAAGTACTATTTACCAACCAAAACTGTCAAACCTATTCGTTCACATTCTATTACTGAATGAAGAACAGCGATGTTTTCAAAGCACATGCACAAGAGAAGTACATGAGGTGTGAACAGAGTGCTGGTAATAAGGTGAGGAGACGTGACCTCTGTAGCCTAAAGGGACACTTCTGTTTTAGCGTGGGGGGTAAGATTGATAGGTATCGCTAGGCAACATGGAGGAGTTGTCTGCAAATTCTTGTCTCAGGTCATTAAAAACACTTCATCAGAGTGCGCCGGCAGCCAAACAGCCCGCACTGTTTAGATGGACATGTACAACGGGGAAGTGATGTATTTAGATTTCACATGGAAGGCAGAAAAAGTGGAGCAGTTGGGTCTGAGCGTGAACAAAACATCTGGAGAGAAAGAAAGGGATAAAGACAGAAAGATGTATAGTTTAATCTGGGTTCATTTTGAGAAGTTGTAGCTATGTTAGATTGTTGTTACCTCATCGAAAACAGATCTGGAGTTGTGTTTTGTTTCATTCACACATGTTTGAGTAACACATTATTATTAGTCTGTTTACATCTCCAAAGCTCAAAATGCTCTGTTCCACCTTGTGATGTCATGAAGAGGTTGTTTTCAAGTTAACAGCTACTTTTTACCTTTTGCTCAGTAGAAATCGGCAATTCCAGGACTGAAATTATTGAAAAATTATCCATATTCTTCCAGTGAAGGTGTATGGAGTTTAAAAACACAGTGGAGCACTTCCTGTATTGCCTCATGACATCACAAGGTGGAACAGAGTGTTTTCTGTTCGATAGAAAAAGTCTAAATATGCAGGGTTTGTGTGTTAAACATATGCTAATGAAACAAAACACAACTCCAGGTCTGTTTGCGACAAGGAAACAACATATGCTGTTTTTGGCAAATATAGCATTTTAAAAATGAAGTGTAATACCGCCGCTTTAAAGTCTACACGACATGCAATCAGAGTGCTAAAATGGTCAGGATGAAGCTAATTAAAAACCTGGATTAGCACTTTCGGTAATGCCACCTAATGACATCACAAGTGGAGCTGATCTCAAACAACAGAAACAATTCCAAAACATTCAGTTACTTCAGGCTCGGATTCTTATTTATAAAGCATGATTATGTACAGAAGTAAGACTGTGTACAGGATTACTCCAGCATGCATGAAGATATCGAAATACCACCTATATTACGCTATATTCTGATCTCTGTTTTAATGTTGTTTCCTCATCACGAACAGACCTGGAGATGTACAGAATGCGCTCAACCAAATTTACACAAATGTTGGATCGCAGTGTGACTCTGAAGTGCTGTATGTTTGCAAGTTTTCTCCCCGACAAAACCCACAATGTCGATGAAACGTCCTGCACCGACAAAGGCGCCTACGAAGATTTGAACTTTGAGAGTAAAATGTGAGAAAATGTTAATACCTGTGTAAGAAAAGTGTATAAAGTGTGCGGTGAGGGGTTTTACAGCTGCAAAACATATAAAATAATTGTCAAAAATTTGCAGATTTTGCCCATTGCGGGGGGTTGCGGGGTTATTTTTAGAGCGTAACCCCCGCGATAAACAAGGGACCACTGTACATCCTTTCTGATACTCCAAAAACTAGTCTGCCTGGCAGTTACTACATCTCTGGTGGGTCCGCTACCTGCTTGTCTCGATAGTAGCTCAGTTGTCAGAGTATTTGTCCACACATTCAAGGGTTGGCGGTTCTAATCTCGCTCTTGAGATGAACATCATTGGTTGATCCACTGACCCACAGGTTGGCGGTTCGATTCCAGCTTCCACAGATGAATGTTGTCATTGTTTCCTTGGGCAAGACACTTAATCCACCTCGACCCCAGTGTGAATGGATGAGTGGTTCCTTGATGTAAAAGCGCTATATAAAAATGTGTGACCATTTATTATTTGTCTCCATGGAGATGCTGCTTCGCTTGGAATGTTCAATAAAACTTATAAATCTCCACGGAAACAAGCAGGTGACACCAGCAAGCCAAGTTACAGCTCAGATCTGCAGAAAGACAACCCTGAATACTTGTTTTTTTTCCCTGCTGTAATTGAATGTGCAAGATGGATGTGTTTATTCCAATCAAAGCAATAACATCCCCATGGAGACAAACTGGCAGCTGACCCAACACCCGAAAGGTTACGTAATACACCTTTAACAACCATGTACATTCACTGCAGCTCATCTCTTATTGTCTACTTGACCATAAAAATAGCAATGTGAGCAATCGGACATAACTGTAGCCTTATCACTCTTCCGTCCTTAGCCTTCTCCGTATGCTAACGCCACTTGAGCTAACCTCCTTGAAGAGCTGCTCCTGTGGGACTGGGGACAGGCAGTCGGCCAGCTCCACAGTAAACATATAATCAAGCCCAGGACAGCTATAATTATATCAGGGACGTGAAGGAACAGAGGCAGCGAGAGCACAGCCACTCCGCTACAAGACATCCAACCACCTCACTTAATATCTGTTTTGTGCTCCCAGCTAAAGCCCATTGACAGGGAGGGGAAGGCTGGTCGGAGCTAGCAGCGAGTTAAGGCTAAGGTTATGCCTCCTTGAAAGATTTGGTATTACTTATTATGGGTGTTTGATCTACCTGGTATTTCACATCATTTCTCAAGTTAACTGGTGAACTGCGGCAAAGCGGTTAGCATTTTAGCGTTTTTCCATCGCAGCAACGACGTCCTGGGTTTGACTCCTGGGTGATGAGTTTGCATGTTCTTTCTGTGTCTGCATAGGTTTCCCCTACCACCAAAAACATCCCAACACTAGGCTCATCACTGGGGCCAGGAGGACTAACCTGAAAATGAGAAGATAGCTGTAGTATAGTGTCAATAAACCCTTTCCGATCTAACGCGGTTGGCAGCAGTATTGGCTGAAAACAATGTCCGCAAGTATCAAAGAAGACATATTGTGCTGGTGTTTGCTCTATAGTTTTAATCTATGACACCCGTGGATCATTACGTTATAATTTGCCCATTTTAAATCACAATATTAGTCTAAAATGAGCTAATAAAAGAAACAAGTCCATAGAAACACTTCCATATTGGAAAACTGTAGTGCCCAATGGGATGTCGGCACCTCCAATGAATTGCAGCAGATCACATTATTGAGCAGCAGATTTTTTTTCGGTTTGTACCAAAATGACTATGCGACGCTTCCAAATCCTACATGTATCTCCAATTAAGAAAATAAAATTGGAAAACGAAGTAAATTCAGAGCAGTGGGCGTGTACCGTGGAGGTGAAAACGGAGGTTGATCGGCAACATGGCGTCTTGAAAATAAGCGATTAAAGATTACTCAAACATGCACGATTCACTCCAAAAACAACTCTGAGAAGGTGAATGAAAAGTGTAAAAAATGGATAAAAGCTTTGAGAAGTCAATTTTGCATAACACGTCTGCTTTAAAGTTTCTAAAAACATTGTGAAGGAAATTGGTGTTGCAAGAATCAAAATTTGTCAGGTGAAGGTGTACGAAAAAACACGTTGCACCAAAAAGAAGCCCATGCAGCTTGTAATAGTTCAAATCATTTATCCAACTCCGAAAGTCCAAATATTTTTCCACGGCAGCATTTGGAATCACAATATTAGATGTTTACAAAGGACCGAGCATTACGGAGGTAGAATTCTCTCCTTGTGAAATGTGAAAGATCGTGACACAAATGACGGGTTACCGGGGGACGATTGGGGTGATTAGAGCATGTGATTGACAGCTACTTGTCGGCTCGCTTCAAAGAGCTCTTTTTAAAGCCTTTAAAAGGACGGAGTAATTATTATTGACGTGTGACACTGATCTATGCTTTGTGAGACTTTCTACTTGTGTGAGCCTGGGAGTGTGAGACTTATTCTGCAAAATCAACTTTTCAGAGCTTGTAACCATGTTATAGTTGTATAGAGTGATTCATGCCTGTTTAAGTAATCTTTATATTCCTGTATTCAAGACGTCATTGCACAGATCTACCTCCGTATTCACCATAAACGGTACACACATACTGCTCTGCACTTATTTCATTCTACATTTTTATTTTCTTACACCTTTTTTTGGTATCATTGTGTAGTCATTTTGGAATACATGAAAAATATATATATATATCTGCTGCTTGCTAGCTTGACGTACAACTATCCATAGGAGGTTGCGATGGCATTTACAGCGACGTATCGTAAAAAGGGAAATCAGGAATTGGGCTACTGTTGGACTATTCCAAAGTGAAAGTTGTTTTGGATCAGTATTGTCCACAATCTAACAATGATCCACAGGTATCACTGGTTACAACTATGTAGTAGACAAAAGCTCAGTATGCAAGTCCTACTACAAACAGCAACCATGTCTTTTCAATCATGCCCATTCGAAGCTAGGATTTATGCTGACAGAGAAGTTGTTGAACTTTCTGTCAGTTTTAGTTTCAGGTGAATAGGTCCTGTAATTTGAGCATTTGATACATAACCTGGTCCAAACTTCTGCATTTGATTGCTAAAGGCTTCTTCTTCTAAATCTGACAATAGAACTCTTTCATTTTAAATGGTTTGGTCCAAAGTTCTTCCTCATTTACATTATACATTCAGAGCATCCCAATTATTCACGGCAATGAGTTTATGAATGGTTTTCAGAAGTTTGCCGTTGCAGTAATGACAACGACTAGCATGCTACCTGTGCACTCCCTGATTCTCAGACAATACAGCGATGCAGACAGCACGGAGCAGACTTATTATGACCTCAAGAGCTGTTTATACAATATATCTGTACTGGAGCAAGACACATTTTGTTCAGATAAGATACAAGGCCTTTAAACTTCTGTTGGATTGATTACTGCGCTAAAAAACACACCAGACATAAGCATGCTAATAGTGTCTGCACATCGTACGACTCAGACCACTGTGCAACATGACATTAGCTGGTAAACCTCTAGTGCATTTTGTTGGCATATGTTTAGCATGTGTTTAGCATGTGTTTAGCATGTGTTTATGTGAGAATTTCAGGCTGAAAAATGCTAACAGCTAGTGTGTAAACTGTGAGAGCAATATTTCTTTAGCATGGCAGTATTTAGCAGGAGGCACTGAAAGCAGGCAGCAGGGGTGGTATGGAGCAGTGTATTGTTCGTCTCCCCGCTAACCCATGGGTGTGTGGTTCAGTTCCAATGACTGGTAATGCACTGTTGTTGAGGCCGAGAAGTTTCACCCATCTTATCTGCATATAGGCCCTTAAAAGTTACATGGCCCTCTATATTGTTAATATTTTAATAATTGTATTCAGTTTTTGGTCTCCCTTTACATAATTTCTTAGTTAAAGTGCTGTAGCAATGATGTAGTCAAACTTTAGACCTGGTTTAGTCCTCCGTCAGGAATACTGTTATAGATGGTATATTTGGTATTAACAGTTAGAGCCACTGCACTAGACTACAGTAAATGTTAGTACTGTGGGGCAACAATAGCTTGATAGTGCATACTGTTGTGTCCTTGTGTCCTTATGCAAGACACCTGGGTGGGTAAGTCAGAAGGGCTGATGGCACAAATTGGCATCATTGTTTCTGTCAGTTTGCTCCATGGCATCTGTGTGGAGTGAATGAATAATACAATTTGTCTTCAACCCACAGAAACATAGAGAAAGTGTCAGCAGTCACCTCCAGTCTCTCTCTCTAAAACCTTCAAATCAGGCTAAAAATCTAGAGGTAATGATGGACTCAGACTTGAACTTTAAAAGCCACATTAAATCAATAACATCTGCAGCTTTTTACCATCTAAAAACATTGCAAAAATCAAAGGTATAATGCCAAAACCAACTTAGAGAGACTTATCCAGCTGCAGTACATCCAGAACACTGCTGCTTGGGTCCTGACTAGAACCAGGAAGTACTTCACACATAAGTCCTGTGCTCAGGTCTCTGGCTCCTGTGGCTCAGAGAACAGACTTTAAAGCAGCTCTGTGTGAACAAGTCTCTCCATGGACCAGCACCAAAGTACATCTCTGACATGTTAGTGCCATATGAACCATGTCACATTCTGAGGACTTCAGGGACCGGCCTTTTTATTCTGTACTTTTATCCTTTAGTGTTAATTTTATGATGATTATTTGTGATTATTTATGTTTTGATTTGTCGTATTCTGATTTTAATGTCTCTCTTATTCTGTAAAGCACTTTGAATTACCTTGTGTATGAATTGTGCTATACAAATAAACTTGCCTTGCCTTCCCAATGTGAAGCTCTTCGAGTGCCTTGAAAGGAGGTAATTATAGAGATGCTATATGACAAACAAGCTGCTACATTTAAAACAACACTGTGACTTTCTGGAGGTGGTGTACCTTCTGCATGATTCCATGGAAACAGAAAATTAAAACCATACTTTGGAACATTCTCCTTTGAGATACATAAGCCCTATTGTGGAAAATGATAGTCAAACAAATACTCTCTAGTTCTAAACCATTTTATGTCTGTTTTACATATTCCCTTATTAGAAACCAATCCAAGCTCCACACCTCTTAATCTTGCCATTTCCCATAACCATAACTGCGGCTGACCTCCTGTCCCACTGCATTAATGTAGTTTGAGTTGATGTCACCGTTTCTTCTTCTTTCAATGATCCAACCAAAGCCTTTGAATACCTGTTTTCCTGCATCACATGACTGCATTTGAAAGCAGCCGAGCCTTCATCTTTTATGTGAAAGTTGCCCTCTAATTTTGCCTGTCTCTAGAGCCCCGGGGCCAGAGCGATGGGGGTGGGGAGGGTGACATCATGGTGTTTAGGCAAATTCCACGCGGTCGAATCAAGGCCCGGCTGCCGCTGTTTCCCCCGTAAAACAGTGGAAACATTATAAAGTTATAGGAAGCCATTAGCCCATCATTAAAACTCCCAAACAAAAGCCGCGTTGCTCTTCTCACATCAGGACAATGCAGGTTGGAGGAGGTCTCTGAGGAGGGGAGGGGTAATCAGTTACATTTACTCGAGAGCCCTTTGGAATAAACCATTTGGATCTTTCATTGTAGCACAAAAACATTGTGTACATTTGTTTTCTCCTGTTAATACATCGTTAAATGGGTCATATTTGTGTAAGCTGTCTTCTATTTCATCTTATTGAACTGTTTAGCCAAAAAACACTACTAAAATAAAATAAATAAAACATGTTTGTCTGTCATTTTGATTGTGTTTATTGCACTGAAAAAAAAAGAAAAAAAAGAAACTGCATCCTTATTGGGAGCGGGCTTGTATCTGCACAAACCTGACTATTTGTTGTGCTTGTTTCCGTGGAAATATAGTTCTTTTGAGTTTTGGTGACTTAAACTAAGACCAAGTAATGGAATATTTTAGCTGTTGCGATAGTTGTATGTTTAATTCTTCTTGGGCCACTGACCCATATGATAATAATGCAGTTGTCTTATATATCATCATATTCATTCACTCCACAGTCACTGCTCGTAATCTGCTATTGTATCCACAGCTGCCTTGGGGGACACTGACAGAAGCTGCACCATTGGCCCCTTAGACCATCACCAACCAGACCCACACACACCACATTCATACTAGCCAAAGTATCTTGCTTAAAGACACAATGTCAGTTTAGACTAGAGGAACTGCTGCCTGCCCCATGGCACCTGGTATTCCCAGACGTCTCCCATCCCAGTACTAGTCTGGCTCAACCAGTGCTTAGCTTGTGGCATCAAACAACACTGGGCATTGACGAGTTGGTACGGTCACTAGGATTTGATGAGGCAATGGGACTCTTTTGGTTTAGACTGCACATGGGTCAGGAGAAGGCACAGTAAAAAAACACATGCCTCACCTAAAACACTCAGCATCATAACAGCACCAAGTAAAGCGCGAGTGAGGAGGAGCTGTCACCAGAGGGCCACTGCCAAAAACTACAATGATGCAACACTTAAGATCTCTAGTGGCTCCGATTCTCATAAACTATCAGCTAATTATGACAACAGGGGTTCAGCAGCCAATCACAAAGTAGGACGTTGGTTGTATGAAAGTGGTGATGTCATCATGTACTTGGGGGCAGATGCCAGTGTTCCGACACTAATTATACAGTAGGTTGACGTTAATATGAACTGTTGAACCAAAATTACCCATCCATTACATCAACATCATGAACAACAGTAACAGATTATAACAGCCTCATTATAACTGCTGATAAAATCATGTTAGCAACTGTAGCTACAACGTCCCTGACTCATGTTTCACCAACAGCCTCCTGCAGGCGCCCTGTAAATATGTATTATTAAAGTAATACTTTCAGTAATAAATACAATAAAATAAATAACTTGTTTTGAATGATTTAATTAAGCTTATTCCTCACTTACCTTATGCATTTTGAGCATCCTAATTATTCACCATGATGAGTTTTTAAGCGTTTTCACAACTTTCAGAGGCCAGAGCAGTTTTGTGTCACAGTTATGCTAACAACAAGTAGCATGCTAGTGCGCACTTTGTACAATAAAGCACTATAATCAGACACAGAGTACACTGTAGATAGTAGTATTTTGACTTCAAGAGCTGCTTATACAATATATAGAATATATGTGTACTGTATTTTGCTCAAATACAGGCCCTTAAAGTGCATGGCAGGTGGGATAGTACCTGTGGTAAATATTTAAAAAATTTTGACATCAGTCCAATGCCAGTTTGCAGAAAAAAGTTAAGAAGTAGTGCTGAGTTTTAAAACAGAATCCCTCTGCCTGTGTCATCAACACACGGAAATACAAATCCAGAGAGTTTAGCCACAAGGAAGGCATTTTCCTGACAGTTTATACATTCATTTAACAAAACAAAGCTTCTGTCATTTATTCTTATTAGTTTAATTATGCAATTTAGACAGGTATTTATCCCTCGTTTACAGTAGGGTTGCTAAGTAACAGTCATGGAATTATGTCATATCTGATCGCTGTGTCCAACCAGGAAGTAAAACTATGAACTTCACATAATTGTAAAACTCAAAACTAGATTTACATTTGTAGTAAACTTTTAAATAATAATGTTAACTATGTTTTAGAGAACTGAGTAGTCTAACCTGTCATATGTACTTTATGTTCATGATGTGTTAAGATATTTGTATATTTTCTTTCTTCTTGTGTTCATTGAGATCGATGGTTAGATACTGTATTGATTGAAAAAGCCAAATTGACTTTTAGAATAGTTTGTTGAGCGCCATGTTCCACCTTGCTTTAATTAGACGATAACTAAACCTGACGGAGAGTGAGGACGTCATTTTGAAGGGTCCTGCTGTAACCCCATCCCTTCCTGCAGTGAGCGGCCGGAGACCCCACACGGGCTCACGTTACTGGGCGGTGGACATGTTTGGCTCTCTCCCTCCTAAAGAAAACATCATTAGGATCTGAGGTGGATTTCACTTTCCCTCACGTCCTCCGCTTCCAGACAGGACCTGCGGCCTTAGACCTGACCTTCAACCTACAGCTCCAAGCACCACAAGCAGCAGAGGGAAGTAAGTAAGTAATAAAAGACTTTGGGATCTTGGTGATTTGTTGCTTTATTCAGACAAGAATTTAATTTGTATAAATTGTTGAGTGCTCATAGATAAATGCGTTCTCTGCATTTGATCAGTCACTCGATTGGCTGAACAAATGTGTGTTATATTTTTACTCACACAATCCTGTTGAAAACTGTTGAATTAAGTTTGTCTCCTCATAGTGGCATTTCCACATAACAAAGCAAGTGTTTTTATTGTCGGAAAACAACAATAAAAACAGGCAAAAAGGCATTTTTAGCAACCCGGGAAGTTTTTTGAATACAGTTGTGCCTTGCTATATCGCGGTTCACCTTTCGCAATTTTTTACGTGCAATTTGCATGCTTTTTTTTTTACAGTGTGTGAATGTGCATTGTGTTGTCCATCCTGATTGGCTGAGGGACTGTAGACCATTGTCCATCAGTCTCCTCCGTGTCTTCTGTAAAGTACAGAATGTGTTCAGTCAAACTTACATAAATATTGGATCGCAGTGTGACTCTGAAGTGCTGTATGTTTGCAAGTTTTTCCTTCCGACAAAACAAGAGAGAAATGTGAGAAAATGTCAATGCCTGTGTGAGGAAAGTGTATAAAATGTGTGGTGAGGGGTTTTACAGACAAAAACATATAGAATAATTGCAAAAAATAAAGCTGATACTTCACACATTTCGTCTATTGCAGGTTATTTTTAGAACGTAACCCCCGCTATAAACGAGGGACCACTGTACTCACAAGTGGATGGAAGACCACAGTGCTTCAGAGGGGAAGCTCTAGAAGCTCTAGAAGAAACTGTTGTTGTGTCCTTTAGCAAGACTCTTCACCCACTTTGCCTGGTATGAATGTGGTGTATGTGTGCTGGAGGAGGTTGGAGGAGGTTGGAGGAGGTTAGAGGAGGTTGGAGGAGGTTGGAGGAGGTTGGAGGAGGTTGGAGGGGCAGACGGTGCAGAGTTGCAGCCTCGCTTCTGTCAGAGTGAAAAAACTGAAATGGAAAACACTCTGGGTGTGTTGAAAAGTACTACACAAATCCAATGCATTATTATTATCACTGACTAATTAAAGAGCAGTGGACAAAGATACGAAAAACTGCAGGACGGTGCAGGATTACTCAAAAATGCATGAAGCAATGTAAATATAACTGGTGAAGTGACTGGTGAACAATGTTATGACTCATGAGGCTCATAAAAGCCGTTTTATATAATATGTCTTTAACCTCTTTGCTACACTTCTCTCTCCTATTCTTCTCTTCTTCTCTTCTCTATTCATTCCTTGGATTATGTAACTTGTGAAAGGATCCACTCCACACAACAGACTTTAGCATAAACACAATACGTCCCACTCTTTTGACTCGTCCTGATTGGTCTCATTTTTGTACTTGCACATGTGAACCACATCTCCTCCTCTGTTTATTCTTTTTGCGTGTCCATCTGGTTCGTCTCTGCTTCTGCACCTGTAGTAGATCTGACACCATGCCCTCTTCCTCCTCTCTCTCCTCTTCCTCCTCTCACTCCTCTCTCTTGTCTTCCTCCTCTTACTGTGCTCTCTCCTGTTCCTCCTCTCCCGTCCCTCCTCTCTCTCCTCTTCCCCCTCCTGTCTCCTCTCCTTCTTCTTCCTCCTCTCTCCTTCCTCTCTCTCCTCTCCCTCCTCTGTCTCCTCTTCCTCCTCTCTCTCCTCTCCCTCCTACTGTCCCCTTTCTCTCTCTCTCCTCTTCCTCCTCCCCCTCCTCTTCTCCTTCCTGTTTCCTATCCTTTCTCTTCCTCCTCTCTCTCCTCTCCCCCTTCTCCTCTTCCTTCTCTCACTCCTCTCCCTCGCCTCTCTCGTCTCCTCTTCCTCCTCTTTCTCGTCTCCCTCCTCTTCTCTTCCTCCTGTTCTTCCTCTGTCTCTTCTCCCACCTCTCTCTCCTCTTCCTCCTACCCATCCCCTTTTTGTCTCTCCTCTTTCTCTTCTCCCTCCTCTTTCTCCTCTCCCTCCTCAGTCTCCTCCTCCCTGTGCCCTTTCTCTCTCTCTCTCCTCTTCCTCCTCTCTCTCCTCTTCCTCCTCTCTCTCCTCTTCTTCCTACCCGTCCCCTTTCTCTCTCTCTCTCCTCTTTTTCCTCTCGCTCCTCTTTCTCCTCCTCCCCGTGCCCTTTCTCTCTCTCTCCTCTTCCTCCTCTCTCTCCTCTTCCTCCTCTCTCTCCTCTTCTTCCTACCCGTCCCCTTTCTCTCTCTCTCTCCTCTTTTTCCTCTCCCTCCTCTTTCTCCTCCTCACCGTGCCCTTTCTCTCTCTCCTCTTTTTCCTCTCGCTCCTCAGTCTCCTCCTCCCCGTGCCCTTTCTCTCTCTCTCCTCTTCCTCCTCTCCTTCCTCATACATCTGTACCTGTACCAGATCTGATAATCGTGTCTGACTACGTGAAACCAGCCAGGAAATCCTGGTCCCAGTTCTCATTCCATTTTTCATACTCCCCAGCGTCTCTCTCCTCTCCCTCCCCTCCCTCCTCTTCCTGCTTTTCCTCCTCTCCTCTTCTTTCTCTCTCTCCTCTCTCCCTCATCTCTCTACTCTCCCTAGTCCTCTCACTCTACTCTCTCCTTTTCCTTCCTCCTCTCTTGTCTCTCCTCTTCCTCCTGGCCCTCTTCCTTCTCTCCATTCTCCACTCCTCCCTCATCTCCACGCTCTCCCTCCTCTTCATCCTCCCTTCCTCCTCTCCCTCCTGACTTTTGCCACAGTTACCGAAAGCAGCTTGAGTGTGTATTTACATATCTCATTCCAAATCACTTCTTGTCTGTTTTGGGGCGTCCCCTGGGCCTTAACATTAGCGCCTTCCTCCTCTCCCTTTTCTCCTTCCTCATCCTCCTCTTTCTCCTCTCTCTAATCTTCCCTGCCTCTTCTCCCTCCTCTTCCTCCTCTCCCCTCCGGTCCATCCTTTTCTCTTCTTCTACTACTTCTACTCCTCCTTTCCCTCCTCGTCCTATTTACATATCTCATTCCAATTCACTTCTTGTCTGTTTTGGAACGTCCCCTGGGTCCTTGAAGCTGCTTCCTCTCTGTCCCTCTCTCTCCCTCCTCTTCTTCTTCCTCCTCCTTTCCCTCCTCACCTCCCTTCTCTTCCTTCTCTCTCTCCTCCCTCCGTCATCTACCTCCTCTCCACCTCTTCCTCCCTTCCCTTGTATCTCTCCTATCCTTCCCCTCCCTCCCTAAACTCTTTTCTCCTCCTCCCCCTCCTTTTCCTCCTCTTCCGCCTCTCCTCCCTCTTCCTCCTCCTATTTACATATCTCATTCCAAATCACTTCATGTCTGTTTTGGAGCGCCTTCCTCCTCTTCCTCCTCTCTTCCCTCCTCCTCCTCTCTTCTCTTTCCCTTCTGTCCATCCTCTTCCTTCTCTCCTTGTACCTATACACTCCCTCCTCCTCCTTTTCTCCCTCTTCCTCCTCTTTCCTTTCTGTCCATCCTCTTCCTTCTCCCTCCTCTCCTTCTACCTACACTCTCTCCTCCTCCTCTCTCCTCTTTCCTTTCTGTCCATCCTCTTCCTTCTCCCTCGTCTCCTTCTACCTTCACTCCCTCTTCCTCCTCCTCGTCATCCTTTCCTCCCTCTTCCTCCTCTTTCCCTTCTGTCCATCCTCTTCCTTCTCCCTCATCTCCTTCTACCTACACTCCCTCCTCCTCCTCCATCTCCTCCTCCTCTTCCTCTCCTCCCTCTTCCTCCTCTCTCCTCTTTCTCTTCTGTCCATCCTCCTCCTCCTCCTTCTTCCTTGTCCTATTTACATATCTCATTCCAAATCACTTCTTGTTTCTGTTTCCAAACATTCCGTAGGCCCTAAGCACTAGCGCACAAGTGGAGCCCTCTTCTGGATCGAATCAAGCAGGAAGTAGTGAACCCTCAGGCAGGAAGTGACAGACGTAGCGAAGACCCACAGTTGTTTTGAATCTCACAAAGGACAAAAAAGAAACTTCTTAAGAGCTAAAATGGAGCGGGGGGTAATTTGATTAAAGTCGTAGCCTACAGCAGCGATCCCAGCTCCAAACATGTCCGACTGGATGTAAACAGTGCCTGCTCCCTGACCTTCGCGGTAAACATCTGCGCCGGGATTAGCTTTCACCGCGCTCCGGCACAACGCTGATGAATACGTTTTTAATCACCAAAGGCAAAGCATTAAACGGATCTTCATTATCTACTTAAACAACAGGGCAAACGCAGGAATCAGCGAGACCGGGAACGCGAGCTAATGCTAACAAGCACGCTGGTTGACTGGTTAGCTTTAGGGCTATGCTAACCGTGGACAGTAGTTTGAAATGAGCAAAAAGTACACGTGCATAATAGGGTTAAGGATGACACAGCTCAACTTGAAGCAGTTACGTTTTGCCTGCTTTGGCTACTTTAAAGACAGATTACGTAACTTTTCCAGATGGAGGCTTGTCTTGAGGAGATGTCATTGCTTGCTTGCTTACCATATTATGGCATTGAACTTTAATTTAATTTGTCTTTGAATAGCAAGACCAAGGACACGAGCTAATGCTATAAGCACGCCGCGGTTTGATTGGTTAGCTTAAGGGCTATGCTAACTGTGGACAGTAGTTTGAAATGTGCAAGAAGGTTTAATTTGAAGCAGTTACAGATATGAAAATACAACTTGTCTAAATAGTACTAAAGTACTTTTCATATGATTTGATTTTTACTGTGTTCGTGGAAACATCTTGAATAAAGTTTTCAAATTCAAGCTTCATCTTTGAGCAAACAATAATAAATACACAAAATTCATAAGAAAAATTAAGAAACTGATTCGTTTTGTTAGTGTTGGTTAATTTTTTTTTTTTATCAATATCACTACATTTAAAACAAATTAACAGCACTTGTGTGAAATACTTTTTTATTTTTTACTCTTTATGTACATTTTTAAATAGGTACTTAAAATACTATAAGAAAAAAAATGTGTTTGTTCATGTGATACTTTAACTTGAGTAACTTTTTACTACTGTGCTTTTAAGTAACACAGTTGAGTACTTCATCCACCACCACTGAATACTATCACTTCTTTCTTCTCCTCAAGAGCTCACGTCTCATTATATTGAGACGACTTTGAGTCTAAGTTAACAGAGACATAAAGTTGGTGATTCGTTCAATTTTTTTTAATAGATTCTTTTTGTCTACATAAGTCTGAAGATGTACAGTAGCGACTTCCTCAGATCCTCCGTGAGCATGTGTCCTTGATCCATCCCAGAGCTCCTGCAGAGGACAATAGAGAAAGAGACATCACCATGAGAGAGCCCGAGGAGCAGAGCGGAGGAAGAGCCGTGGAGGGACCGTGGTGGGGCCGGGGGGTCCGGGGCCTGGGC
Organism: Periophthalmus magnuspinnatus; assembly: GCF_009829125.3. Lineage (NCBI taxonomy): Eukaryota > Metazoa > Chordata > Actinopteri > Gobiiformes > Gobiidae > Periophthalmus > Periophthalmus magnuspinnatus. The sequence goes on along the minus strand of NC_047147.1, from coordinate 19,690,224 downwards.
CTCATAAAGACCGCAGCCGGCTGGACCAGAGGGGACAGAGGAAGGAGGCAATTAACACAGCCACAAGCAGCATGGGCCCAGCTGACACTTATCATATCACAATCTGCAGCAGAGGGATGCGGCGCAGACAAAAGAGCGGCGTTAAAGGTTATTGTGTTTAACTGACCCAACTTTTAGCATTAGCACGTTAGCATGCCTCTAAACGTATTGTGTTTAACTGACTGAACTTTTAGCATTAGCATGTTAGCATGCCTCTAAACGTATTGTGTTTAACTGACTGAACTTTTAGCATTAACACGTTAACATGCCTGTAAACATATTGTGTTTAACTGACCGAAACTTTAGCATTAGCATGCTAGCATGCCTGTAAACGTATTGTGTTTAACTGTCTGAGGCTTTAGCATTAGCATGTTAGCATGCCTGTAAATGTATTGTGTTTAACTATCTGAACTTTTAGCATTAGCATGTTAGCATTCCTGTAAGCGTATTGTGTTTAACTGACTGAGTGTTTAGCATTAACACACCTGTTAGCATGCCTGTAAATGTCTTCCTAAATATAAAACCATCTCAGCAAATTTTGGTGAAAGTTGGCTTGGATTTAAAGATGCACTATGTAACTTTTCTGGTGGAGGGCATGCTGTTTCCTTATACCCATTGAGATGTTAATAATTTGCCTAGAATTTTCCACACTATGGCATTAAACTTATCTATCTTGCCTTCACTATTGCTTCTAAAATATGGTCTTACTGTGAGCGGGGTATCCTCTCCGCAGATCTGACTTGTAACTTGGCCTTGTAAGGTTACTTACTTGTCGCCATCGAAATAGAAAATAAATGCCGTACTGTTGAGCAATAACATCTCCATCAAGCCACACAGATGACTTCCACCAGAAAAGTTACATAGTGCAGTTTTAAAGTGTGCTACTTTTGTTGTTAGTTTTAACCTGGTCAACAGAATTTTTTAGCAGATGTTTAAGATAATATGACCAAAATAGAGCAATGCAGTTTAAATATCTAACTTAATACACCAAGGGCCGTTGGATAGAAAGAGGTGGGTAGAGTAGCCAAAAACTGTACGGAAGTAAGAGTAACGTTACTTCAAAATACTATTACTCAAGTAGAAGTACAAAGTAGTGGTTCAAGAAGTTATTCAAGTAAGAGAAAAAAGTATTTGGGAGAGACACTACTCAAGAGTAACTTTAAGAGTAACTGTCAGGACTTATAATTTGAAGTGAATATAATTTGAAGGATAAAACATTAAAAAAATTCACAAAATCCAGTATTTTCAAAGCATAGACGCAAAAATTTGGCAAAATGAAGAAACACAAATGTTCAAATCATTTCATATTGTCAACATAAAGCAGAGTTACTCGCAGTGGGAAGAGGAACCAAAACTTTTACTCAAATAAGAGTACTGTTCCTCAATAAAAATATTACTCATGTAGGATTAGGGATGTAGGATGCTGCTAGAAAAGTACTCTGAAAAGTACAATTTCTTTTACTCTAGTAGTACATGTAACTGAGTACTACCCACCTCTGATTATGAGATTGGGGAAAGCTGTGATGGCTTTGGGCATGACCGGACCACCGCTAAGATAGAGCCAGACTATCAGGACAGACGACTTCCTAGCCTCCGTCTGAGTGCTCCCTCAGGGCTAAGGGAGAGCCCTATAAAGTCCCCTCATTAGGCCCCCTCCATTTATATATGCCTTAATGAGTCTAGGCCCCTAAAAAGAAGAGGGCCAACGGGGGAGTGACCGAGGGGACGTCCTGTGTGCTCACCTCCCTGCCCTCAGAGCTCCAGATGAAGACACCTACACAGTCAAAACAACATTAAGAGCCCCATTTTCCCCCATGTTTTTGAGCAAAATGTGTCTTTCCCAAGTATAGATATATTGTCTATGCAGCTCAAAAAAATGCGTTCAGGAAGTGCACATAAGCATGCTAGTTGTTGTTAGCTTTCCAGTGACAGAAAAGTTCCCCTCTGGTCTATGAGAGTTGTGAAAAGTGCTAATAAACTCATCATGGTGAGTAATTAGGATGCTCGGAATGCATAATGTAAGAGAGGAATAACTTTGGAAGACAAATCGTGGTTATTTCACTTCTATGGGGTATTAACTGCTAACACATATCATATTTAGATCACCATGTTCCCTTTTATTGTTTTGAAAATGCTATATTTGTCACACAAAAAAAAAAAAAAAAAAAAAGGTATTATGATGTTTTGTAATTTTCTATTTCACTTCCGCTTCAGAGTGCTATCACCACAATGACACTACTGCACATCGCATCAGGTTTAAATAAGACATTATGCATTCTTGTGGCTTTAATTCCCTTTTAAATATGTTTTTGGAAAATTTGGGATTGATGTATTTCACATTTTATAGCTTAAAATCATTTCTACATTTGGAAAACACGCTTTATAAACTACACCTCCATCACCAATGAGGTATTTAGGAGTTGGAGCTCCCTCTGCTGTCAGCAACGGGAATAAAGAACACAAAAACAAACAAATGAGGTCCTTATCCTCTACGAATGCTATGCTAATACAGTCATGTGTTTGTTGTGAACACAATTTGACCACAAAACGAGTCCAGTCATGATTTATGGTATTAAAAACTGTGCAGAAATTCGGATTTTTACCTGTGATGCAACAATCCAGGTAAAATGCCAACAGAGCACTCCAGGTATGCTTTTGATGAGCAGACAATAATATAACAATTTTGCGTCATACAAGTCCTTTAATATAACCTGGCCTGTTGGTTTAACTGTAGGATTTAAGCTGTTTGTTTTAGCAAATAAGGGCCATCGTCAGGATAACTTAAAATGTTAAACTTATATTAATAGGCTAGTTAGACGCTAAAAATCCTAATTCGGCCGTATCACCTTGTTAATGCCAGTCTGTTCAGATCTCAGAAGCTAAGCAGGGTTGGTCCTGGTTAGTACTTGGATAGGAGACCGTCGTGAACACCCGGTGCCACAATGGGGCAGTAGTGGCTCAGTGCTAATTGTCGCTGTGTTCTTAAACGAGACACTTTCCCCCGCCCTGCCCAGTATACGCCGTTTGATTACGTGTTTGATGGTAGACGGAGTGGCCGAAGGTACAGATTGGACCGCCGGTAATTAGCAATAGCCACCGTTAGCTTCGTCTGACAGCAACAAAGCTAAAGTGTCTGGTTGCCATTGGCCTGAAGCTCCACTTTCTGTCCTTCCTTTTCCTCGTCTGATAACACACTGTGATGCTATCAGACTGTACAGTAAACAGATTACGTGTGTGAGCAGGTAAATGTGTGCAGATGCAATTCCTGCGCGGGGACAAACTCACACACATTGCACTTTCATTTAGCGGCCAGCTCAAGGCTTTCGTTCCATTGATCACAGATTGATTTGGTATCTGCCGTTTCCATGACGCTGTCCTTTACTGTGTGCAGAGAGTGATGTCAGTGATGGGGCGATCAGACGCTCCTTTCTTCTTAAAAACATGATTGTTCCATGTGTGAATGTTACGTACAACTGTGGATGAATAAATGAGTCTAGAGCTGTTTATGTGTGACTGATCTGTCCTTTCAAACGGGGAAAACTTTTGAATTCAAGTCTACCATTTAAAAAGGGGAAAACTTCTCTCAAATACTGTTAGTAGTGAGGGTCAATTATCTGGAAAGGTTTTTACATATTACTATAGACTATATAACTTTAAAACTAGATTTGAATCAAAAAGTTGCACATTTACCTAAAGAAATGGTTGTTATTGTGTTTTGTCCCTGTTCAGATAAACTGTACATGTTAACAGTGGACTTTTCTATAAGTTAACATCAGTGGTGAGATGTAACAAAGTAAAAGTACTTGTTTTTAATTGGATACTTTTCATTTTTACATCACTACATTTTAGAGGGCGTGTCTGTACTTTCATTTTTAACTGGACTGAATAGTATTTTTTATGATAGTTAGAAACCAGATGAAAAGCCTGAGGGTTTTTTTTTTTTTTTTTTTAATCATGCTCAACAAAAATATACAAGTAAAAACAGCTCATTGTTTCTGTTGATCAAAATTTAAAAACTCACTATCAAGAACACCTCAAAATCTGCGGGAAATACTTTTTTATCATTGATATTTTTGTGCAAGAATCAATACTTTTTGATACATCAGCTAGTATTGATACAATATATTGTTATTTTGGAAACAATGTGCCCATCTTTATTATTATTATTGATACCGGAACATTTAACACCAGATCACATGACTGCATAAGGCTAAGGATGAGCCACACCAGAACTGAGATGGGAAAGAGGCTTTTGGCTGTTTTGCGTCACAGAAATGGAATATGCTCCAAGGAAAAGCAAAACTGGACACGTTGGTGACACAATTGCAATTTAATAATCTGATAACAAACTTTTATACACACACCTGCACTTGTTATTGATGCTTTTTATGGACTTATTTGTTTTGATTGTTTTTTCGGTTTGTGTTGTATTTTAAACAGGGCACCCATGAAAAAGAGAGCCCAAGTGCTCTCATTGGGTCCCCCTGTATAAATAAAGATAAATAAATAAATCAGTAGTTTCAGGCAAAATCTGAATGTTTAATTTTGTAATTTTGACTAAGATCAGTGGTGGAAGGTAACTAAGTAAAAGTAGTAAAGTACTGGACTTCAGTACAAATTATAGGTATCTGTACTTTACTTAAGTACATTTTAAGGTGGATTCTTTTTACTTTTACTTCAGTACATTTGAGAGCAGGTATTTGTACGTTCTACTCCATTACATTTTTGAACAGGGCTGAGAGGTAAAAGTATTTTTTATTATAGTTTGAGACCTGTTGAAAGTCTGAGGATTTATTTTTAAACTATTTGGTAGTTTGAGTAAAGAAAAATATATAAATAAAAACAGCTGGGACAAAATGATTCATTCAGTTGTTTCTGTTTCTGAATACTTTCTGAGTACTTCTTCCACCACTACTTCTTTACCGTTCTCACTTATCGGTTACTGACAACTCTAACTGACCTGTGATGACCTACGACCTTTACAACACCGCCGTAACAAGTACCGCCCTCACCGATCCACTCTGATATTGAGCCGACACTACGGGGCTTCTGGGCCGGCTATTTCTGATCGCTCCATCTCCAACGCAAACACATCGAGCGGCGAATACTTCCATAAGCCGTAAGTGAAACCAAATGCGCCGCCGTCAAACTTACTCATTCTAATTCCACTTCATTAGAAAAACACACAAGGGGTGAAAAGTAAACAGTACGCAGCAGACCGCACCGTAAAACTCAGATGAACTAATCGCGCCATAGGACCAACCGCGCGGCCATAAACCCAATGAGCTGGCAGTCAGATCTTTCCTCATGGAGTTGCTCAACGGCACGTCGGCACGGCAAATAAAGGCTTGTTTTATGAGGCTTTGGGTGGTATCAGGCAGCGGGAGAAATTCGCGGGATTGCCAATTATAGCCCAATTATACGACTTTGTGTAATTGTCTTAAATGCGTGTAAATGTTTATGTCATTGCCTGCCAATTTGGCTCGCCGCGTTTGTTAATTTTCTCTTTCACATAAATATGTTTAAAGGCGAAACGCATATGAGCTCCATGTGGTGAGTACTATTTGAGAAACATAAGATCTTTTATATTTAAATAGGTTAAATCTAATCCATGTTAAATGTTGTTGCGTAGTCATTTAAAGAGGAGGTATTTTACTTCTGTTTAGATCGCCGTGTTACATTTTTTATTGTTTTCAAAATGCTATATTCACTGAAAACAACAAATTAACATGTTTAATAAGTTTCATTTTCCTGTTTGATGCTCTGACTTCACCCTCCCCTTGCTCTCAGTACTAAGTCACACCCTCTTCAGAGCGTTATCACAATTCTCTAATAAAACTACTGCGTATCGCATCAGATTTGTGAAGTTGTAGTGTATTTTTTGCATTATGCTTTTGTGGTTGTGTGGGAGCATGGGTGACGTAGACTTGAGGGTTAAGGATTGGACAGCTAACCGTAAGGAGGGTTCAAAAAGGGCTGGGGAGAGATCTCTAGATTACTCAAACTATCATGAATAACAATGAAAACCCATTTTAAGTATGTTTTTGATGTGGGAACAACGTTATAACATGGTAGAAAGCTCCAAAAAGTAAATTTTGCATAATACTCCCTCTTTAATTCTGTGTTTGCTAAAGAAATCAACTGTATCAACGAGTATGTTTAAAGATGGAAATCATATTAGAAATAAAGACTTAAAGTGTGGACGCTCAGTTCTTTCTTTATGTATAGTACATAATGAATATGTATAATGCATTTTCTGCTGATGTCATTTGATGGAGGAAATTTGCAATTATTGTATAGAAGGAATTCGAACCTGGCCAGAATTACTTTCATTACTTTATTTTTATTTTTAATTTTATATTATTATTATTATTATTATTATTATTATTATTATTATTATTATTATTATTATTATTATTATTATTATTATTATTATTATTATTATTATTATTATTATTATATTATTGCTATATGCATTTTTTGTCCTTATTGTGTTTTTTTTTTTTTTTTTCTTTCTATATGCCCATCAGGAGGGACAGGTGGGAGGTGTGGGGCGTAAAAAGAAAAAAAAAAAAGTAATCTGACTGTAATGTGTATAGCTGCAGATGAGATCAATACTTGATTAAAAAAATTTTGATCACAAAAAAAAGAAATGAAGACTTAAAGAAGACATATTCTGTAAAATCCAAGTTATAATGATGTTCTGTTGTTTATTTTGATGTTTTGATTCCTGCATGTTTGAGTAATCCTGTTGTTGTAATTCTGCTTTTGAAGCATGTGTGGCTCAGGAAACCCCGCTGGTTGTTACGATGAAATGCCAGGACGAAAGGGGCGGGGCTTCTTACTTAAGCAGTTTTGAACAGGAAGTCAATGGACCTGTTTCTATTATTAATCCGTCTTAGATCAATATTGTGTTTTACAATGAACAAAATGTAAAGCCACAGTATATAATCTTTTTTTGTTTTGTTTGTCTATGAGTGGAAATGGGAAATGTTGCAAAGTATGGTTTTAACTTTCTCTTTCCATGGAATTATGCAGGTGATGTGCCACCTCCAGAAGTTCCGTACTGTCCCTTTATTATATTTGTGCTCCACTGAATGTCATTGTGCTGATATTTATGTGCTCACTGGATGGACTTTTGCACATTTGGTATTGCACTTTACATTAGAGCTATGCAGTGTTTGATGCTCTAAACGTAATTATGTTGTTTCTATGACAATGACAATCAAATCTTGAATCTAATTATGGATGTTTTTAGCCCCTTGTTTACGCTGCCACATCCCTGTCCAGTGAAGACTTCTTCGTGGTGTAACCCAGTCCGACTTGTTGCTTTCCTCCTCCGAGCCTGAAAAGTGGCCCCGCGTGTCTGAGTGTGTAGGAGCCTTGCGCGGTGCTGGAGCAGGAGGAGGGGATGCTGTGCCGGGAATGCCTGGAATGTCCCAGGCTGTTTACGGCCCGGGCCGGTTCACACCTGCAGGTCAGGGTGCTATCATTTGGCCCCTCCCTCGCCCGCCCGCAGCCCCCTCATTACACCAGGGTCAAGCTCAGAGGTGACCTAATTAGAAGCTCATTACATCACAGACCATCTCCATTAGCATGCCAAGCTGCCCTGTTAATCCATTAGCACCAGCGAGGCCCCCAGTGCTGCCGTCACATTCCAGCCCCCGCGGCCCTCGCCCGGGGCCCCTGCCACACACAGGACAAGCACCTACAGCCTGTTGAGATGGGAAAGGCCAAGTGACAATGGAATAGAACCATCACATTGTTTTATTGTCCTGAAGGGATGATAGATTTGAATGTGGTCTAGCTCACTTTAACTGAGGACAAGCTATACATGAGAGCGTCAGGATTGAAAATATTGTATTTCCAGTCCATAAAGTATCCAGCTTTAGCCAAATCAATGTCTTACATAAAGAGAGGTTAAAACCATAGACTGTATAAAGAAGTGGACTAAGTGAGTGTGACGTCAACCACAGTGTTCAGCTCCAGTCAAATGAAGCTCATCAAGGCTTATTTAGGCAATATTTCCATATTTGAAACTCTGACCGCAAGTATCATAGCAACCAAAGAGCTAATCTGGAGAGAGGCTATTGACGGTAACGCTCCTTCCCGCCTGCGCCACTGGTTTAGCAGGGAGCGGGTACTTAGCAACGCAAACTTGTTGCCAACGCTAGCGACCTTGGAGAAACAATACGTCTAATTTGTCTGGTATTAATGTTTATATCTTGATTTACGGAGATAATAGTAAAACACAAATACCAGGACTACGTAGAGCAGGTTAGTATGAACATTTTCAGACTAAAATAATGAGGTCGATGGAGCCAAAAGCGTGACCATAAGCACTTCCTATTTGGAACCTGGCGGCAAGCGCGTTAGCTATGTCCATTTATATATATACAGTTTATGGTTAAAATGCAGCGTAGAGGTGTAAACAAGTGAAATAAATGCAGAAAAAACTAACGACAAACTGGAAGTAGTTTCGTCTTACTCGTCTTCGCTTTAGCTGTCAAAGCCACAAACTTAGAATTACTATACGTCTTTTTGTGAAGTGCTGAGATCAACCTTATGATTAAGAAGTGTAATTTAGATTATAGCTGAGCCCTTCTAAAAATGTCCAACGACCTTGTTAAAGTAAAGGTCATATATGCATACACACATACTGAATTGTACCTAAGTGTTTTTTTATTTCTTTTTCAATGCATTATTTTGAGTTTTTAAACCATCAAACCTATGTCCAAAGTACCACTTGAAATGGGACCACAAAGCACTTGAAAGTGGTTTGGTGAGGTCGTCCTGTTTCCTGAAGCTAGCTAAAGCCTCTAAAGGTGTGAGTGTACTCTTAGTGTTTGCCCTGCACCTGCTCACGCACACTCCAGGTTGAACATTTACAGAGCAGGTTTGATCAGAAGGCATCCCAACGCTAGTACAGAGTAACATCCAAGCTGATGCGTTGTCTTGGGTGACTTTTGGACAAAATACTACTGCTAAGATTAGTTTTGTGACACTATACTTTTTGATGTCTGTAAATCCTCAGTCATCCAGGTCTGATCCATAGTAAAAGACAAAGTTAAATCTGTCAACTGGACAAAAGGTGGTGGTGTTGGTGAACCAGTTTCAAAACCTCAAGCCATAAACGAAGTAATGTAGTCTACTCTATTCAGTGTAGTGAAGAATGCAGTGAGTGTTACACTGGAGAAACTAAACAGCCGCTCCATAAAAGGATGTACCAACACTGGTGTGAGAGCTCCTCGGGACCCCAGTCTGCTGTACATGTCCATCTCAAAGCCACTAACCACTCCTTTGAACATAGTGAGGTTCAGATGTCAGCCAGACAAAAGAAATGGTTTGAGAGGAGAGTTAAAGAAGCTATTTTTGTTAGGAAAGACAATCCTTCCTTGAACAGGAATGGGGGCCTGAAACATCACCTGTCCCCAGTTTTTAACTCCATCATTAGACCCAAAGCAACCAAAGGAAACAAAGAGAACAATTGAGCGAGCCAGTAGGGCCATTAAAGGTTGAATGGAGACCATTAAGGCTGAAACTGTAAACTATAGATGTTTACAGTTTCAGTGTAGTTATCCCCTCCCTTCAGATAAATATAAGGCAGTGTCCATCAGCAATCTGACCAGAACTGAAGAAGCGGCTTGGATGAGCAACAAAATGTCTGCACTCCAACAATGTTTGGTCCAATTGACATATTTAACTTTGTCTTTTACTATACTTTTTGCTTCTATTGTTGTCATGTCCCTGTGCCAAAGGTTTTCACAGTCTTCCAGTCAGTCAATGAGTAACATCACTGTGTGAATGTGAAAAAGTGTGTGTTTCTTGTTACCTACATTTTTCAACTTTTGATTCTTTATCATTTTTAATGAGGCACTATGTAATTTTTTTCATGAAGATTCTGCCACCGAAGGGAACAGTTAAATGTCTGTGCTTTTCTCTCAACTGGATCTGACAACAGTTTCTAGCTCAGTTGCTCGAGTGTTTGGTTCAAATCTCACTCTCAACATAAACATTGTTGGTTAAAGGTCATATTCACTGACCCACAGGTTGGCGGTGCGATTCCAGCTCCCACAGACGGATGTTGTTGTGTCCTTGGACAAGACACTCCCCCCTTGATCTAAAGGCTTGAGGGTGCCTCGAAGGTGGAAAAGTACTGTATAAAAACGTGACCATTTACCATTTATGTTTCACCTTTCCCCAAACAATTAAAACATTTGTAATTGATAAAATACAACAAGCTGGATGTGTTTAATGCCATACTGTGGAACATTTCAGGAAAGCATAAACCTCTGCATGGAGACAAGCAAGAGACAGACCTTGCACCAGAAAAGTGACCTAGTGCAGTATTCAAATACAATGATTTGACAATAACATGAGTTTCAGTAGTGATGCTTCATGAGTCATAATGTTACCTCCACACACACAGTACTGAGAGCTCATTACTCATTTTATGTCCAGTGTTGTATGAATACATTCACATATGACAACCATCCACAACTTGAATCCAGACACTTGCTGTCTTGCTGTTTATCAATCTCCTCGGCCTCTTTGTTCCCTTGCAGCTGTTGGGCTGTGTCCGCGCTCGGAGCTCTGAAAAGGCCCCTGTATCTGTCTCGTCACTGGGGACCGCTGCCTTTGCCTTCCCTTTGAAACCTCTCCCCTCCGCTGACTGGCAGGCCATACACGCTGGGAGCTTTGTAAGTGATTCCATTGTGGGGGCCAGATTGCGAGTAGAAAAAAAAACGCTATGCCTCGGGGGTACGGAGGGCCCAGGTGAGACAAAGCGGGCTGGCAGTGGTCTGAGCGGGCCAGTCGGCATCAAAAGAGCCGGCTCCTGACCTGCGGCCTTTGTGTGCTCAGACAGCGCTGGCTTCAGTTAACCTCTCTCTCGAGGCCTCTGAGCCCGCCGGGATGTGTAGCTGAACCCTGCCCCACCCGGCCTGGGACAGTAGCACAGGTGAAAGTGGGTGGGTGGCGGAGGCCCTGGAGGGGTGTGGTGGTATTACTTAGATTCATTGTACTCAGGCTTATATGGCAAAATGTTCTTAACAGTTAATTTTACATGTTACAGTTTTGTGTTTGATGCTCTGAGTCCCCCCTCCCCTTGCTCCCAGCACTAAGTTACTCCCCCTTCAGACCGCTCTCACATTACTAACAATGTGCAGTCCGCTAATGAAACTACTGCACAACGACCGGGTTTGTGAAGTTGTAGTGTAATGTTTTGTATTCTGCTTTTGTATCATAGACTGTATATGTAAATAGACATAGCTAACATGCTAGCCGCCACGCTCCAAATAGGAAGTGCTCTTGGGTGTGCTTCTAGCTCCATCAACTCTGGCTCCAATTCACTTTATACTGAAAAACTGTCACTCCTCTATCTGTAACTGCTGTTGAGAGCCTCGTCATTTTACGCTATAGGTGTCATCACACTCACTTAGTCCACTTCTTTATATAGTCTATGTTTTGTATATTTATGGAGAACTGTCTTGTGGGAGCATGAGTGATGTAGGCTTGTGGGCTGAGCATTGCACAGAACCGCACCGTTAACTGGTTTAAGTTTGATAGTACATTTTGTGTAGCACTCCCTTTTTAAAGGACATGTCTTATTTGTAGAGTTATTTGCTCAGAGAATGCTGGCTCCAGTTAACTTCTCTCCCGTGACCTCCAAGCAGTACACTCCCGCCCCAAACTGCACCCCCCAGCCTGGGACAGTAGCACAGGTGAAGGTGGCTGGGAGCTGGGAGGACCTGGAGGGGTGTGGTGGTGTGGTGGGGTGGGCTGTGTATCGTCCCAACCTGTCAGAGAGTCACCACAAAAGGTACTGAGCCCTCTCCCCGGATGCCTCACGGCCTGGTTCTGTCTAAATCCATCGCCGTGGTCACAGGTGCACTGCAAAAAAAACAACAAAAACAACTACTTTTTTTTAAGTTATTAAAAATAGTTATTTTAAAATCTGTTTTTAGTATTAGTATTTATTTGGCCATAGTTACAATATTATTTTTTCTGATTCCTGCCAAAAGTATTAGCCAATCCTGGAAGATGTATCCTTATTTCAAAAGGGATATACAATTTTACATGCAAATCAAATGCATAAATATATATATTTCTATACAAAATTTCATACATATATTAGCCCAATTTTGACGTCCTGCCATAATACCTTTTGGACCAAAGACAATCTCTATTTTTATTCATTCAACTCTGTTAATCTCACCTTGAATGTGAATTTAATAATTGAAATCTTCCTAAATTTAAAGCCCCAGTATGTAACCTATTGCAAAAAAAAAAAAAAGACTTAAATAAAAGCATGTGTTTTCATTATGGATGTTTTTATAACACTGAAAAACACACGCTTTTACTCTGTGCGGGCTTGCATTTCCACAAACCCAACTCTTATTTGGCCTTGGGGGAGGGGCCTCCAATTTCTTGTTTCCATGGAAAAGTTGTTCTTTTGGCTATAATATTCCACAGTATCACATATAACTTATTTATCTGCATGGAGAATGTTCCGAAGTATGGTTTAACTTTCTATGTCCATGGAATCATACGAGAGACTTTCCACCCCTAGAAAGTTTCACACTATAACTTTAAATAATAAGACATAATTAGACACAATTTAACAATCTGGTAACGGACTTTTTAAATGTTTTATATGGACTTGATAAAGAGCGAGACAGAAAGAAGACAAGATATACAGAAAGTATAATAATATAAATGAATGGTACTGTAGTATTTGTGTCGTCCTATAATAACGAATGCTACTAAAATCCTCACAGTGAGCCAGGTTGGGAATTCCAGTCATGTAAAGTGATGTGTTTTTTTGCAGTGCGGTGGTCTGCAGGGAGGGCCATCACCTGGGGACGCTAAACCCCAGCTATGCACAGTACAAAGGTGAACTTAGTGGATCTCTGTGGCTTTGTTCACGGAGGAAACCCAAATCTCCCAGTCCGATGAAAGCTTCAATGGAGAGGATTTGGGTCCAAGGGTGCGCTACAGGACAGACTGTGGAGGGTCTCGTTAATATGAAGAATCATTTTGGTCCGATCCAGTACTACACTTGTCATAGTATACTGTATTTGCAAGTAGGATTCACTTGTTCCATTGATGTTCAGTTGGTTTCATTACTTGTACTCAGGCATATACTGCAAAATGATTGTAACAGTTACTTCAAGAACACATATTTGCTTTGGCGTCTCATGTTTTAGAACTTAAAGGCCCTATATTAAATGAATAGCATGAAGTTCAGTATGTGAAATGTAAAGAATAAACTAAGGAGGTAGAGAGCGTTAAACATTTGACAAATAACAGAGACAAACTGATATTATGTATGTTAACAACAGAAAATGAACAACAACATAAAACAAAGAGAGAAAAGAAAAAGAAAACAAGAGAACCAGAAGCAACACAATAATGAGAAAACTAGATGATAAAAAATAAAGTTAGATTTAGAGGACAACACGTTTTCTTTCATTAACAAAATTACCATTTTATTCTTGTCAGAGGTATAGTTTCCAACAATAATGTTATATAATCTCTATTTCAAACTGTTCTTTATAAATATTAATTCTTTGGCTGCATTTTTGTCCCACCCTGTTTTCAGTGAACCATATACATATTAATATCTATTAAAAATACTTTAAATAAGGGTTTACATTTTTCTGCAAATTTGATTTTGTGTTAATGATAGTTACCCAACAGAATTAGTAAATTAGCAATACATTTTAGCTTGTAGTTATGGTGACTGAATAATGTAATTACATTATTATAGCTCAAGTGGATCAGTGCCAGACTTTCAGGCTGTATAAAGTTCCAGTTATTTCCAGAAATCATGGCATGGGGTGAAGTCATAGAAGAGATTCTCCACCTCAGTCTCACAAAAGTTGCATTTTGAAGAAAGTTAAGTACATTTTTAAATAGCCAAATTTGTGAGATATATATTGTGTAATATTTTCGTTAAGACACTGCAGTACATCCAGAACACTGCTGCTCGGGTCCTGACTAGAACCAGGAAGTACTTCACACATGTGTCCTGTGCTCAGGTCTCTGGGTCCTGTGGCTCAGAGAATAGAATTTAAAGCAGATCTGTGTTAACAAGTCTCTCCATGGACCAGCACCAAAGTACATCTCTGACATGTTAGTGCCACATGAACCATCTCACACTCTGAGGACTTCAGGGACCGGCCTCCTGCTGGTGCCCAGAGTCAGGAATCAGAGTTTGGGGAATCAGCATTTCAGTTTTATGCAGCTAAAACCTGGAACAGTCTTCCTGAAGATGTGAGACAGACCTCTACTTTGACAATGCTTAAATCCAGGCTCAGAACAGTTCTGTTTAGCTGTGCACATGACTGAAAGGGTTTTATTCTGCACTTTCCTCCTTTAATGTTCATTTTATGATGATTATTTTTGAGTATTTCTGTTTCAATTTGTTGTATTGTGATTTTAATGTCTTTTTTTTATTCTGTAAAGCACTTTGGATTACCTTGTGTATGAATTGTGCTATACAAAAAAACTTGCCTTGCCTTTTCCAATGTAACCTTTTTGTTGATGCAGTAGTTAAAGGGCATGATCCAGGCTGCATCCCATTTAGTTTTGGAGAGTTCCGAGGTCCAGTAAGCTTTGCAAGCAGGGGTTGTGAGATTTAAACTTCGAAATGTTTTCCTTGATATGAGAAAATTTATGGAAAGTTTAGTTTCATAACCACAGGGCGGTCACTGTTGAGCTCCACTGGGCAGTTTACAGCTCAACAATGTAATAAAGTGAGTGTGACTTGACTACAACTCTGATAAATGGGCAGTTTCATTACTCCTTGTTAAAAGAAAAAAAAACTGACCCATAATCTCACTTTTTCTTCCTCCAATACCTCGCCTAAACAAACTGAAACATGACACCAAACTGTAATCTCATTGTGCTCTGTAGTTTGCGATTATCAGCGCGTTCTCGACGATTTGAAGGCTCATTTTCCCCATAAACAGCGTTGCTCAGATAGCACTTGGCCTGGTTACTGATTACTGCCCCGTGTTTGCACAGCTGCACGGGTCTCCACAAAACAAAATCCAGTCCTGTGACTCTGAGCATACCTTTAGTTAAACACATTTGATTCTCTCCATTGAAAATCTGTATTGCTCAACGCAGGCTGAGCAAACATGGAACGCTTTCAACCCCGACTATGAACCATGGGAATTTCTCTGCGCAGTTATTATTCATGCCTTCTTCTGTCATGTGAGGTGTGAGTTTGCTTAGAGGCACAAAAGAAATGGGATACAGTTAATATATAATGCAAAAAGCAATAGTAAAACAACATCCAACCTTAAAGGGCCTGTATATTCATCCATGTATTTGCCTTGCCCCAGTACAGATGTAATGGGAGCTCTTGAGGTCAAAATAAGTCCACTGTGTACCGTCTGTAACTAGTTATAAAGCATTTTTTTTAAATTTTTTTATCTGAGATTCAGGAAGTGTGGGGTTAGCATGCTAGATGTTGTTAACATTACAGAGTAAAACTTGTGAAAAGCTTTAGGAAACACATAAATAATTAGGATGCTCGGAATGCATAAGATAAGTGAGGAAGAACTTTAGACCACAGCAAACCATTTACAATGAAATATATAGAAATCAGGTATTGCACCTTTACAATTAATTACATTAATATTAGTTGCAAAAACAAATTCTGATGCAATATACTTTCAGACCAAATTGTCTCTAGAACCAGGAAGTACTTCACACATGTGTCCTGTGCTCAGGTCTCTGGCTCCTGTGGCTCAGAGAACAGACTTTAAAGTAGCTCTGTGTGAACAAGTCTCTCCATGGACCAGCACCAAAGTACATCTCCCACATGTTAGTGCCACATGAACCATCTCACACTCTGAGGACTTCAGGGACCGGCCTCCTGCTGGTGCCCAGAGTCAGGACGAAACATGGAGAATCAGCATTTCAGTTTTATGCAGCTAAAACCTGGAACTTCCTGAAGATGTGAGACAGGCCTCTACTTTGACAGTGTTTAAATCCAGGCTCAAAATGCTTCTTTTAAGCTGTGCAATGACTGAAAGTTTTTTTTTATTCTGCACTCATGATGATTATTTATGATTATTCATGTTTTGATTTGTTGTAGTGTGATTTTAATGTCTTTCTTATTCTGTAAAGCACTTTGAATTACTTTGTGTACAAACTGTGCTATACAAATAAACTTGCCTTACCTCGCAGTGCCAGTGCAGCATCATAGAAAAAAGTCCCATGTTCAATTCCTGAGTGACAGAGGGCCTTTCTCTATGAATACATATGAACGCACCTTGATGACTGAGGGATTACAGTTGTTGAGTTCTTAAAATTTTATAACATCATAATTGGTATCAATCAATGCAACTTCAGATTCTGCATCTAATTAAATTGTTGTCTAGTTTTGTAGTTTTGCCTGCGTTTTAAACCACGAGTAAAGAACGTGGATCAGAATGAACTGATAGCTTCGCCCACTTTATACCTTCTCTCATTCTGAAATTGAATCACGACAGAGTTTTGCACATGGTTCTTTTCTAAAAACCTGCCATTGGACAAACTGGAGAGTCACATATAGTTGTTACATTATAATTCTCATCTGATGCAAATAAAAATGCACGAATGATACCATACGTACATCTTTTTTTACCTTTTACTTAGTTGCATCGGATAGAACTTTCATGTAATGGTCCAGTGCCAAAAACAATCAGTGAATAATGCTACAATATGACTTGCAATTTCCCAAACCATTACACCTAGGATTACATTGACTAATCGTAACCAGTCGCCTATAAAAAATAATCATAGCCAAGTTCAAGTCCAAATACATCCCATAAAAGGCATCATGGTGCATGTGTGGCCAGCTGGTTCAAGAAAGCCTGACTCACTTCTCTTAAACCTAAACT
The DNA here is from genome assembly GCF_009829125.3 of Periophthalmus magnuspinnatus. Taxonomy (NCBI): domain Eukaryota; kingdom Metazoa; phylum Chordata; class Actinopteri; order Gobiiformes; family Gobiidae; genus Periophthalmus; species Periophthalmus magnuspinnatus. The sequence continues at coordinate 19,673,287 of NC_047147.1, read as the reverse complement.
ATAAGCCATGTCGTAAATCAAGTTAACACCTTGGCCCCATTTTGGAACAACAGGTGCGCATTTCACAAGACAAACAAAGACAATTGGTGGATTACTAGGTCACCTCTGCACCAGCAACAGAAACACATGTCAATAAATGTTAGAGGAATTCTAAATTATACTAGGTTTAGTGGAATAGTGTTAGTAAATTTCAACATGGACATAAATCACAAGGGATATTATAATAATCCATAACACAGCCTACACATGCATTTAAATGTGCACTTTGTTACTGTAAATGAGGCTGTATTGTTTTAGCTCAAAAACATCTGAATACAGTGGTCCCTCGTTTATCGCTGGGTTATGTTCTAAAAATAACCCGCAATAGGCAAAATCCGCAGCACTCAAGTTTATTTTTTAGTTATTCTATATGTTTTGCAGCTATAAAACCCCTCACCACAAACTTTATACATTTTTCTCACACAGGCATTAACATTTTCTCACATTTCTCTCTTGTTTAAACACTCTCAAAGTTCAAACCTTCGTAGATTATATCTCCCTTCCTCAATGATCGTTCTAAATGTGTCGTTCATGTGCCTCTACTCCAGCAGTATCCACAGAGGTGCCTCTCCGTGCAAAGAAACACTTTTAAGTGTTTCTGAAAGTTGTCGGTGCAGAACGTTTCATCGACATTGTGGGTTTTGTCGGGGAGAAAACTTTCAAACATACAGCACTTCAGAGTCACACTGCGATAGAACATTTATGTAAATTTGTCTGAACACATTCTGTACTGTACAGGAGATACGGCACAGAGGAGACTGATGGACAATGGTCTACAGTCCCTCAGCCAATCAGGACGCAGAATATACAATGCACGTTCATACACTGTTAAAAAAAAAAAAACATGCAAAATTTCCCAAAAAAGATAAATCAGACAAACAGCGAGACAGCGAAAGATAGATATAGATAGATCTGTTTAATGGCTGGAACCATTTAGGTAATGCAATATCTCCATGGAGAGCAGGTGGTGGTAGTGTTGTAGTCAAGACCACACTTATGGAGACCAAGTCTGACTGAGACCACAGGGCTCAGAGACTTTTCAAGGTAGAGACCAAGACCATGGTCCATTGGAACCATAGTTGTAATTCTCATATATGTGATATATGTGTCATTGCGACACAAAGTTTAAGGTACACTTCCATCCTTCAATATCACCAAATCACCTCATCATCTCCAGATCTTGAGCAAGTCTTGGTCAGGACTACCTTTTAGATTTTACATATTATGCATGTTTTGGGTCATTATACCTATTTTTTGTCTTAATTATAACTATGCACATCTTAGTGAAAATAGTTGTCTGACCTGTCATATGCACTTTAAGCTATACCTGCTTCGGGACAGACACATGGGGATGGGAGGTCTCAGTTTGGGAATGAAACAGCCCAAATTGTCCTGCTTTCATTGGGGCGCTGAGTGAAGCCGCGCTCCCGCCACGGATTCCCAAGGCTCTCCGATAACAAGCGGCTTCCCACACTGAGCGGCCCTGTTTTCCCTTTCCCCTGCAATAAAACTCCATAGAAAGCGCCCAGTGACAGACAACCAGGCACAGGGACCCCCACGGCTGGCTGTTATCTCGCCCCAACTCGGTCAAGAGCTCTGGGCTAGAGTTTGGCTTATCTCCCCTCCATGGCTATGAATGACTGCCGACAAGCCATTTCGGATCTGCGCGATAAGATATTCCAACGCGTCAATGTCCGGACCAGACTCCCCAAGATCGTAAGCCAACCGGGTCAACTATTCCCCCAAAAAGCTGCTACTGAAAGACATCATGAGGTGGTCCAGCGGTGTTGAAAATGTGGAGATGGAGAGAAAGCGGAAAGAGCTAGCTAGAGGTCATAAGGCGTTGACCTACCACACAGTAAGACTCAGGCCAGACAAAAGCATTCCAAAGCCAACGGCAGCAGTCCTGTTGGTGACAGGATTTAGATAGGCCCAATTAGACCATATTTCATGCAGCTGTCTATTGTGTGTGGAGAATGGCGTGTTTGTGAGAGGCCCGGGTCCAGTCTGAGGATGCAAACCCGGTGAATGTGCAGAGGTCAGAGCTAAAGGCTGTTTAACCAGCTGACAACTGCGGTCCATCGGTGTTAGGCACATGTATATGTCACCCAAACATAACAGATATTTTCTTAATGAATAAAATCTAAATCGTACTTGAATTAAAATGGTAATTGGTAAACGGGCACATTTTTAGAAATCGCTTTTTCACCTCTTTTTCACCTTCAAGGCGCTCAAAGAGGTTTACATTGAGGAAGCAGTCACACATTCACACACCAAAGTATGCAGACACTAGGGGCGAGGTGGGTTAAGTGTCATGCCCAAGGACACAACAACAGGATTCATCTGTAGGAACTGGATTTGCACAGCCGACCTGTAGGGCCTGGACATGACCGCTCAGCCAATGATTCAAACCGCCAACCTTCGGATTAGCGGACAAACTCGATACCAACTGAGCTACTGTATCTTAAATATAATCTTAAAACTGATTTCAGAAATTGACATAGAGACATTTAGTAATTCCAAGTTTGTGGCTGTGAGACGGGGCTAAAGCTACAGGAAACACCACTACAGCTACTTCTGGTTTATCGTTAAACTTTTTCTCCATGTTTCCCTTTTCTGCGCCTTTACGTCGTGTTTTAACATCTCTTTATGTAAGGCATCAGTTTGGCTCATGTCAGATATATTACGCACTGTAAACTGCTGAGCATCAATAAACGGTAAATGTTTCTAATGTGCGCTAGCTTTTCTTTGCTAAACATGTCAGCTCAAAACAAGTTTCCATCACTTTGCCGTTGAGGTTTTGACCTGAGTCTGTCTTCTCACTTATCCAATCATCTTGCGCCGGTGTGGACTTGAAACTGAAGAGAGCTGGACCCCTTTGGAAGCTCATACCCTCCAGTCCTGGTACATTTCACTTAAAATAGTGTAAAAACTTAAAGAGTGTACCTGATGGTAACAAGGTTGTGGTTACAGTTTTTAATCCTAGTTTAGTCCTGATCTAGTTCAAGTTTAATCCCAGTATTCATGTGAAGTAAGAGCAATCAATCAAAATCAAACTTGCAATGTATGTACGCCTGTTTCATGAAGACTTAAAGGCAATCTACACAAATATATTGGTAAATTAGGTTTCTGTTAAAATGCCTTGAATGTCATTTCGGCTCTCTCATTTATTTCACTCATTTTACTGAAAGAATCCTTTTCATAGGATCCCCCAGTACCTATAGTAGCCTGTGGAGGAGTGTGGGGGGCAGAGCAGAGCAGCCCTCATTTCCCTCTAACTCAGAACACCTGTGTGGAACTGCCTCTGTCCCATGCCTGGTCATGGTCCTGTTGTTTGTCCCACACCTGTACACTGTCAGAGGGGCACTGGGAGAGAGGGGGGACACTGTGCATGTTTCTGATCTAAACACAACTCCAAACAGATCAAGAGTTTTCTGACAGGTGGACCTTTCCCATAATAGGCACCAGCTTTCAGAGGACATCAAAGCCACTCCTAATGCATTCAAAAGTTAATTCAAACATGGATGCAAAGCTTAAAGAGACTGTATGGAGGATTTTGATTTGACTTTCCATAAACATGATTTGACCGTGTCCCCAGATACAAGGTTAACATGTTCAAATCTTATGTTCTTTGACTGGTAACTTGGTAATTGCTATGCTGATTTACACTTGATAAGAAAAACTTTATGTTGTTTATAATTTGGAAGGCAGAATGAGTCTCTCATTTGGGTTGCCAGTTTCAACGCTGAAATCCAGTTAATTTAAACGTAAATTTCTCTCAGCTCTGAATCATCTCTGCCTAAACTCCAGCATCTGCAGCCAGCTCAGAGAGTAAATTCTGGAGGTTCTGAGCTTTCACATGAGGCATGAATAATTAAAATTTTAGATGTGTTTATTGTACTTGGAAAAAAACCAAATAAAACCCAGAACACATCCTTACTTGCATCTGGCTTGCATCTCCACAAACATGACTCTTCTCCTGCTTGTCTCTGTGGGAATGTTGTTTCTTTGGCTAAAATATTCCACAGTATGACATAAATCGAATCTATCATCTTGGAGAACGTTCAGAGGTAGAATCATGTAGTTGATGTGCCATCTCCAGAAAGTTACACAGTGTTGCTTTAAGGCACAGTTGTGATTGTGGTAAGTGCAAGCTTCATACTATTTAGAGGGCCACACTGCCTCTCATTTTAATATGTCATTACAGAGTTTGCACATTTGCGTATCCTGTGCACAATGTAAGAAGTTTGAGACCTTTAGATCCAACTTGTACGAGCACTAGTGTCAATTTCGGCTAAGGAATAGACTTAAAACTCATCCATTTCTGTCCTGTGAATGTGACTTTTTTGTATCGATACCTGCTGAAATGTTTATCTAGTTTAGGTATTGCTTTAGTATCGATTAGTATCTGATTTTCGATACTTTTGACAACCCAGAGCAGTGGTCCGTGTGTGTGGCTGGGAGCAGGTCTGTCGGTCGGTGCTCCACAGGCTGAGTGAGGCAACAGAGCTGGCACGCAGCTGATAGCTCTGCGCAGGAGCTTTGAAGTCGCCTGCACCCGGGGCCCCTCACCGCTGTTGCCCGGGGCTCCCCCTGACACCCCCAGACTCCCCCCTGGACTCCCCCCTCTCAGGAAATTGCATTCTGTCCACGTCCATGGCAGATAAATGAGGCAGAGAGGGGCTGCACACTGTCACCACCTATAACCTGCTCTGTGTTAGCCTCCGGGATGCTAGCACTGGCTGTAGCTGGCATTAGCTGTAACATGCATTAAATGTAGCTACTAGTAAGCAATCAAAAAAGTGCACCAAGAATAGCCTATTATACAAAACTAATTTCTTCTGCACTTGATCCATTCTCAAGAAAAGTTGCATTATTTTGGTCTAATTTTGGGTAGTCCTTGCATTTCAGCACGGGTCACCAGGTCTTAAAAACTACAGGTTTACAAGTCCTCTATTACAGAAGTTAAGAATTAGCAATTGAAATAAGCTTACACATGAAACTACCTATACTGTCCAATCCGCACATCATGATTTTTGATGGTTTTATCACTTCATTTAGTTAGTATCCATGCAGTTGTACAAGTAACTTAAAAGGCATTAGGGACATAAAGATCCCCCCTAAAGTAACACGTACAAACAGCAAAATTTTGTATTTAACAAGATTTCGGGTGATTACAAAAGGAGCTGTTGATATTTAATTATAAGCCTGATTTTTGCATGATGTATGATGACAACTTGTAATCATAATTTTCTTACATTTATGTATTCAATTTAATTTTATCCATATAGCATATTTAAATACAACTGCCCAAAGTGATTCACATAAAAGGTAACGCAATACATAGGCATAGACAAAAATAAATAAAACACTAAGATAGTTTGCCTAGCTAGTTTTAAGAGAGGGGTTTTCAGTCTTAAAAAGCAAACTATCAATACCAAGACCATGTATTGCCGGTTAATACGAACAGTTACAAAGAGAGGGGTAACAATTTTTCAATGTAAAGTGAATTGGAGCCAGAGTTGATGGAGCTGGAAGTGTGGCCATGATCACTTCCTATTTGGAACGCAGCAGCTAGTACGTTAACTATGTCCGTTTATATATACAGTGTTAAAGACTAGACTAGATGTAAGTTAACTACAGATGCCTTTTCAAATAGAGAGGCCTATCCAAGATTTTTCCCTATACACCTGCAATGTCTCGCCTTTACTGCGCAACACCATTCCACTATCCTCACAATCAAGACTTGCAGAATTCCCGGATTGCGTGTCTTTGCTGGTTACATCATGTGCCTTCCATGCAGTCGCTCTTTGGACACTGTCTGAGAATGTCGAGAAGCGTGGCCCCATCAGAGGGACTGTTTTACATACATGTACATGAGGTCATTTGGTCTGCAGGTGTGTCTGCACGAGCACGTCATGGCTAACCTCAGTCCAAAGCTATGTCTGTGAAGGTGACACGGAACAGGCTCTGCTGTGATGTCACTGAGGAAGTCCACACTGCTCCGCCCTGTGCATGACATGTGCTGCTGAGAAGTGAGAGCCCATTAAAATGTCATTTGGAAATTGGATATTTTTTGGTCTATATTGTTCGAGATTTGATATTACTACCAGCTCTAGCAGTTATAGCAGCTAATTTTGATTCAAGTTCCATATTTGAAAATCCGATTGCAAAACCAAACAGCTAATCAGGAGCGAAGTTGTTGAAGGTACTTGGCACTAAGCAATGAGGCACGATAGCTGTCAATCAAACCTGTTGCAAACATCAGAGCGAGCCGACCTCAGAGTTAAGAAGGCACCTGATTGATTTGATATTAAGGTTCATAATAATGATGCACATAATGATTTACAGACAAAATAGCTAAATGTATTTATTTGGGTGCCTTATTTACTCAGGTAAGTACACTATGCTTTATTTTATATAAAGCTAAGGCAATGACAGCAACCACTCAGTTACAAACATAAAAGTAACTTCTAGTTATATAAAGTATTTAGCAGTGCCCTTTACTATGACACTTTTATCTTGATGTACTGATGCTAATGTTAATAACAGTGAATGCCAGTAAGTTGCACACACATATACACAATAGAATAAATACACTGTTGCTCACACTTAGGACAGGACCGTAGATAATGCTCTGCTGTCCAGAAGATCCTCTTTTACACACACACACAATGATACACACTATAAAAACTATAAACACACACTCCTCAGGGCTTTCCCTCTGTTTGGAGGGCCCGTAGCTGCACCGTTCACTTTACCTGTGTGAGACTCAGATTCAGATTCATCGTCTTTGATGCTACAAATATCCTTACATAGTGATTGGAGTTTTGGCTTTTTTATGGGATCCAAATCATTGGGATAAGTTCATTTAAAAAAAAACTGTTTTTTTATTTTTTTTATTTAATTATATAAAAGAAGCCAATGAGAGAATTAATTTTAATAACAAACTAATCACTGAGAGAAACGACCAAGGATCAGATCTGAGAGTGTATTTACCCTTTGGAATTATGAAAATCGAAATAACGTTGCATTATAATAATATTAATTTAAAACTTATTGTTATTATGACACCATTTTTTTTAATTTTTTTTTTTGTTTTTTTTGTGCTCTCACTAGTGTCGCCTGCTCTGCTTCTGTGCTGATTCTTTTGTTGGTTCAGCGTTAATCAGTGTAAAAACCCACACAAATTTGAAAGAAAGAGATTTGATTCTTTTAAAAAATGAGATGCAGTTCCAACATTAAGGAATCGTTCAAAAGAGCCGACTCGTTCATGAATGTCACATCAGTATTAACTATAACTTCCCACTAACAGAACAGCACCCTGTCTTCCCACCAGAGCTCCCTGATGTCGAGGGGGTGGTGGGGTGCCCTCTCATGTGCTGAGTGAGCGGAGCAAGGACACCGTGAGAGCACCCCTCCACATGTTCATAAGCTCACACTCACACACATACACATACCCCCCCTCCTCACGAACCAAGCCATTACCGCGGCAGCACCTTCAGCCCTGCCCCAGCTGACCCCGGAGCCCCCGAACACATCAGCCCGCCCCGTGATTGACAGGCCGTGAAGATACCGCGCCGGGCTCTCCATTTAGCTCAAGTACCAGAGGACCCGGCACCTCAGACAACAGCAGCAGCAGCACCCGCTCTGACCCCCGCCCTCACCCAGGCCCCCCCCTCCCAATCCCCCCACCCATCCCGGTCACGTCCCGGGAGAAAACACACTTGAGCCAAAGTGTTTCAGAGCAGGATGTTCCCCGCGGAGAAAAGGTTTGGTGAGGGGTCAGCGCTCAGTGCAGTGACGGAGAGGGGCTTTCACAGTGGGGCAGAGGAGGGAGGGAGTGGAAACAGCCAGGGCACGGGGATGTTTAAACTAAAACTATGTGCTTGTTTTTTGGGATATGCGCTCTCCGAAGGCTACTAAAACTGACGTACCAAAACACATGTGGGCCCGGGCCGAACAGCGCTCATTTGTTCACGCCGAAGTTTCAACACTGCACGGGAAAGTTCATTTGTGGTATGTTTACGAAAGAAAGTAGCATTCAGAATTCAACCAACAAGCCCTTAAGTCCAAAATGTCCAACTCTATCTCCTTTTTCTTTTTGTTATAATGTTCCCTCATCAAAAACGTGCCCAAAGAGGTTTTAGGTGTTAGGAGATGTTTAGATGTTTCAGTATCTTAGCAATCTCTCCCAGGCTCTATTCAAAACCTCCTTATGGTTGATGTCATCCCACAAGGCAATTCTCCATAAATATACAAAAACATGATACAAATCTGTACACAATAACTTCACAAACCTGATGTGATGTGCAGTAGTTCCATTAGCGGGATGCACACTGATTGTGAGGTGATAGCGCTCTGAAGGGGGAGTGATTTAACACAGAGAGCAAAGGAAGGTGAGACGGGAGACTCAAAAACGAGCGTCAAAAACGAAAGTGAAACTGATAAAACATGTTAATACATGGTGTTCGATGAATATAACATTTTTAAAACAACAAAAGGTAACATGGTGATCTGAATATGTTACGTGTTAGCAGTTAATACCCCATAGAAGTAATATACACGTATAAAATACATTTTATTATTATTATTATTATTATTTATTTATTTTTATTTTTACTATCTTAAAACATGCAGAACAGAAATAGTAGTTAATTTTAAACAGTTTGCAGTGGTACAGAGATATTCCACACAAATCTTATGTATTCCAAGCATAATAATTATTGCCCACGAAGTTTTGCTGTCATGGTAATGCTAACGATAACTAGCATGGTAACTGTGCACTTCCTGATTAGTGGGCAATATAACCCTTTATGATTAGATGTCGACAGCACACACCAGACTTATTTTGACCTCAAGAGCTGCTTCTACAATACATCTGTACAGGGGCCATAATATGCTGAACTGACTTAATACCTATACGTGAAAATACTAATACATATGTTTTGCCTCACTTACATGTACTTGAGTAATTGTATAACACCATTTTCAGTCAATTTCCATCTCAAATTCAAAACACTCCGTCCCACCTGCTGATGTCATGAGGTGGACGTGCTCATCCATGTTTATAAAGTGCATACACTTTCATTTGACTAGTTTAGATATGTATATAAGTACAATACCAAAACTTTGTCCAAAAGAACTTGAAAAACCCCGAATAGTAGATAGCATATTTTAGTTTCGTAAAGGTGCACTATGCAGCTTTACTTGTTTCCATGGAGATATTTTACAGTATGGTTTTATCAGCTGTTTTTATCGTTGAAAAGTACCTTGGTAAACATGCATTATTACTATTAGCAGAGGCGTCCACAGATCTGACCTGTAACTCGACCTGATGGCGGCATTTGTCTTTTTTCTCCTTAGAGATATATGTTTAATACCATACTGTGAAACATTCCAGATAAAGAAATAACATCTCCATAGAGTCAAGCAGGTGGCCGAACCTCCAACAGAAAATTGACATAGTGCAGCTTTAATAAAGAGTATACCAGAGTTCCACATGAAGCTTGAGATGGAAGTATAGCACATTGTTGAGGCGGAAGTAGCAGGGTGTGAGGGCTAGTGGGATGGAGGGGGGAGCCAGAGGGGTTTATCCCTGGGAGGAAACATTAGCAAAGCGCTGAGGAAAAGCTGCCAAATTAACTTCTCACCCTCTCAATCACACCCCAGAGACTTCTAGACCCACTTTAGTCCAACGCGTATGGGACCCGGGACCAGGGCCGCGCTACTGAAGATCTAAACTAGAACTAGGTGTAAACAGGGACTCGGCAAAGTCTATACTAAAACGAAACAAGACGAATGAAATAAGATTCAGTTTCGTTTTTGACGTTCTGACTTCCCAGGTCCCTTTGCTCTCCGTGTTAATTTGCTTCCTCTTCTGAACGCTATCACAACACAATCAGTGTGCATCCTGCTAATGAAACTAGAGCACATCACATCGGGTTGGTGAAGTTGTTGTGTAGTTTTGTATCATGCTTTTGTATATTTATGGAAAATTGTCATGCAAGACCATCGGTTATGTAAGCTTGTGGGTGGAGTTTTGTACAGGCTCGTACAGTTAACCGTAAACAGGGTTCGAGTAGCGCCTGGGAGAGATCACAAGACATGCCTGGATGACATCTAAAACCTCTTCAGACATGTTTTTGATGAGGGAACAACATTATAACATGGTAGAAAGATTTTATTTTTCAATTTTAAAATGTTTGTGAGAAGTTTTGGCCAATCACAGCAGTCAATTGACATGCTTCAGCAATAAAAACAATATCTTTTTGACTAAATATGTAGCGTCATTTTTACCCTTACTATCTTGTTAGCAGATATTCATGAAATGTTCTTGAAAATCTACATTTTCCACCTCACGCCAAAAGTTGAACGGATCAGCGGAAGCTGTACAGTGTGGATTATCGTGAGTTTGAAAACAAGCTAGCGCTACTGGTCCCCTGCTCCTCTGTACTGTAAAGAAACATAGCACCCTCACACCACGTAGTACCCCAGCCCCCGGGCTGTACTCACGGGCCAATACAAACACATTTAAGGCAGCGCCACTTCCCCTCCGCTTCTGGGGCAGGCCTTTGAACGCGGGCTTCCGAAAACACGCGTATGTAATAGAGATCCAGTGTGGACATAAGAGTCAAGCAAGTCACTAAGCTAAGTCAAGAAGCAAAGTCATCACAGTTTCTTTGAAAGCACCATCTTTGCTACGTGCCAAATGAGTTCAAAAGTATCTATAGTTGTTTTTTTGTAATGTAAAATCCACTTCATCATCAAAAATATACCGGGTTGTATTTGACTCACTACGTTTACATGCACAGGTAACTCTGAGTACACTCTTGAGCTGGCCTGATGGCTTTTTTTCCTGTTTATTTCCAGAAAACCTAGTAAAACATTGCAAATGAGTTTGGTTTTGCAAATGTGGATGGCTTTAAAGGGCCCATATTATGCTATTTTCTGATCTGTCATAATTGTATTTCCCCATTAAAAAGTATACTTGAAGTTGTGTTTTGTTTCATTCACACATGTTTAACGCACAAACCCTGCATATTTTGGCTCTTTTCTTAAACAGATAACACCTTGTGATGTCATTTTGTGCTACAGAAAGTGCTTCGTGACATCACGAGGTGGAGCAGAACATTTTGAGCTTTGGAGATGTAGACAGACTAATAATAAAGGGTTACACAACTCCAGGTATGTTTTTGAAGAGGTAACAGCATTATAATATGGCTTAAAACTCAAAGGACTCAATTTTGGAACTGGAGGAAGTGTCTGGGAAGGGGGAAGTCTGGGGGTCCCGCCTCAAACTCCTCCCCCCGGATAAACAGAAGACGGATGGAAAATGCAAAAAACAGAACTACTTAATTATAAACTATTTGCAGTAGTAATATATTCCTCACTTTTCTAATTCAGAGGTTTATGTTTTGCTGTCACGGTAACGCTAACAACAACTAGCATGTGAACAGTGCTCCAACCAAAAAAATTCAGAATTCTCAAAAGTATTTGTATTAAACAAAACAACACGCTTGATATGTTTTTTGATGAGGAAACATAACATGGTCAAATGCAGGAAGTAGGTTGGTCCACCCTAATATGGGACTTGTCTATATTAAAGGCACTATCCCAAATGAGTCCCATGCAGTTTGGGTTCGGATCACATGGTTTGAGGAGTGCATTAATGTGGCTTCAAGGCTCCTCAGAACAGATGGTGTTTCATGACTGCTGCTTTTGTAAAACACAATTCTCCCTGCACCAGCCTCTAATATACTACAGACCCACCTCCTTCCCCTGGCATTCCAACACAACCATGGTTCCAATCAGGGCCGTACGCGGCTCAAGGACTGAAACAGGACCAGAACTGGACTAAACCAGGACCTGGACTGGGAACAATGCATTCCAGATTTAGACCAGGATTAAGGACAACCCAGGGTCTAAAGTAGTCTAACACTGATCACTGAACTACCCCAAGAGTCCAGAACTAAACCAGGCCTAAAGCAGGAATAAACCAGGTCTTTCCTAAACAAGAACTAAACCAGGTCTAAACTGTGTCCAAACTAGGTGTAAATTGGGATTAAACCAGGTCTACAATAAGACCAAACCTAGTCTAAAGGTCTACACTAGGTCCAAACTCGAACTAAACCAGGTCTACGCAGGAACCCAACCTAGTCTAAACTGGAAAGTCTGTGCGAGGACTAAATCAGGTCTTAACTAGAACTCAAACTGGTCTATAACTACACCAGGTCTAAAGTCTGGACTGAACTCGGTCTCTACTAGGACTAACAAGATCTAAACTAGAACTAAACCAGGTCTACTCTGCACTAGGACTAAAACTCAATTAGATCAAGACTAAACTAGAACTAAACCAGGTCTACACCAAGAACCAAGGCAGCAACAACATAACAAACCATGAGATAGTTCATCACTCTATCAAATACATATTCTTTGTAACAGTAACAACAGAACAGAAGACGTACTTTTCATTAGTGTTCATTAGAAATTGGACTAAACAAGAGGAGATTGTTTGAAACACTCACTGTAACAGAATCCATTGCAGGTGAATGAACTTTAAAAACACAGAGGAGCTTCAAGACAACAGCGGTGGAGAGAACAATATCACATTCTTAAAGCTAAAAATAATCTGGATCAACAACATGATCTCAGTTTCTCCAGCAGTTCTCCCATTTCACAATACCATACCATGCTCTCCCTCCCCAATTGTCTTCCATCCCAAATGGACGATTAGCCTCATTCAACAAGACAAATGTAACTTTTCCAAATCTGTTTAGGCACATTTAATAGTGTCAATTACGGAGGGGCCGGGCGGGGGACTTGGGGGCCCGTGTGTAGTGCGGGGCCCTTAATAACATTGAGCTGCAATGAGGACCAGATGCTGACCTGCTTGCTGGCTTTGAAAACAGACATCTGAGTAGTCCTGCTTCTAATTTATGGGCCTGCCTCCGCATCTGGAATTCTTTATAATTAAAACATAAACCCCAGCGTTGTACTTCCACCTGTCAAACTCCGGGGAGATGGACACTGTAATGGGCGGCTGTGGTCGGACAAACTGGTTGTGCATGTTTAGAGGAAGGGGGGAGCAGAGGAGCCGCTGTTTAGCTTTGGAGCTAATTCTACACAGCGATGGCCATTTTTCTACAGCGGTGCTTCTCAAACTGTGTGAAGACTTTTGTAGGCACAGGGTATGCTTTATTTCAAGTTTTGTAGTCAGTGGTTATGTTCACACTAGTCCTGGTTTAGTCCTGGTTTGATCCTGGGTTAGTCCTGATGGAGACTTGGTTAATTCATGTTCTAGTCCTGGTTTAATCATGGTCTAATCCAGCTTCAGTTCCATGTTCAGTCTCAGGTTCAGCCCCATTTCTAATGTGGTGTGTGCAATTGCAGTGCTAGTCATGTTGCAGCAGTGGTGTGACATAAGCCTCGTTTCTATTGGTTCACTTTATTGTAGATTGGTACGGCCCACTAATGTCTCTACTGTCTAAAGTGAAAAGTACAGCCCCATTTCAGGGGTCCCAAATGGACCCTGGAGGGTACTAGCTCCCAGTGCGGTCTTGGTTGCTTCAGGTCCCAGATTGGATTAACTAAGACGTGGCCAAAACAACCACAACTAGATGATTGGACAAGAGAGAACACAGATTCAAGACGACAAAAAGCAGACTTTAACATAAATAATCATTTCTCACCAAAAGCTGACTTGATCTTGTGATAAACCTCAGTATTTCCAGCGATGTCACTTACATATTGAACCAATACGCTTCATAAAAAAACAAAGCTAGTACGTTAGAAACTGCTAAAGAGACTTTGCATGTGGCAAAAATGCAGAAAAAGCTGACGATAAACTGGAAGTATTTTTTGTTTACTCTAGCTTTAGCCCCATGTCACAGCTCCACAAACGCAACTAGAGGGAGCTGCACCAAGGTGGCCCCGAGTGAACCGAATCAATGGAAAAGACGCTAGTGTTCATGGGCCCCAGTGCAAGGGTCCTATTTGGAAAACATACACATACATTAATTAAAGTCTGGAGTTATTACACAAATAAAATCCCATTATAATTGTCATAATTTGAAAACTACACAAGGTTTTAAATGTTTTTCTTTTCCTTCTTCACACTCAAAGAAATCAGTTCAAATGTACGTAAACAAAACTGAAACATGTTAGTAGCAGATCAGCCGTTTAATCAGGGGACACTTATCAAAAGGCATTAAACCTTGAACCCATTCTAACTTCACTTCCTCACTTTCTTGTGCAGTAAATCCGGGAGTAACTCTGGCAGGCAGCGTGGACAGCATTCCATTCATTTCCTCAGCTATTACCAGATCAGCGCCATTAGCCTTCAGCGCTAACAGTGCGACAAGCCTGAAGAGTGAGCCGCCTGCTACTGCTGCCAGAGGTCAGCCCGGGTTTACCTGCCCAACGTGTGAGGGGAAAGGCACCTGGGAATTATCACCCACAATGCACCTGTAACTATGGCACAGGAAGGGTAATAATGTAGCGTTTTTGTTCAGTTTTTTTTTATCAAATGTTGAATGCTCCTGCTCCTTACAAATCCAATTACCACTGAAGAAATGTAAGTCTAGTATTTCAAATAAGATGATACTAATAATGGCATTTCTGTACTCTTTGGTTAATTGTACTAAAGATCCATGCTTTTTTGTCATCATTGTCATATACATTTTTGGCACTTTCACCCACCCCAATTAAAAGACGTCATTTTGAGGATATTCAACCATTAGAAGATTTAGTTTTGATTTAACTATGGCGACAGTACAGAGGCAATCCGGTTGAACAGCATATGGAAGTACATGTGCTAAAAAGTCCAGATGAGCGGCGGACCACACCAAACGCTGCCAGCGCATAATTTGTATTCCCAGAGAGGACATCCACATCCTGGACAAATCCCGCTCCCAACAGCCCCCATGGCCACAAATCTTCCACAGCCCTGTACTGTAGGAAAGTGCCCTCTACTACGACTACTACGACTACTACTACTACCTCGCTCAGGGTGTCATCCGGGACGCGTGCAGGTGTGAGCTAGTCTAAACCGGACCAAACAACTTAAAAAGTGTCCCCAGGGATGGATAGCACAGTATGGGACAGGATTAGAGGGAGGACAAGATGGGTTGTTTACGGAAAGTAGGATTTTTTTTTTCTTTTAAGGAATTTGCGTAAACAGTGAGTCACAAAAGCTGGAAGGTAGAATTTATAGTGCAAGACTCGTGAATTTAGGGTTTTTATTACATTGCACCTGTTGACTAAACTTTTTGGAATTTTGTTTAAAATGTATTGTTAAAAATAGATATAAAAAAAATAAAAATTCAGTAAAAAATGGGGGAAAAAAGTTGTCATCATAATTTTTGGTATAAATAGTTATTTTTTGCAGTTTTATGCAACACACACATTTAAGCACTGCTAAAAATATGATTATCTTTATCAGGAGGATTTCAATTCATTAATTTATTCATTTTTGTCAGTATCATTGAGTAAGAAGCCAAAGCCTCTCCACATTTTGCTGTACAGGTGTAAGGACGTGCAGCTGAGGTTGGAGATGGTTGACCGGTCGCAGAAAGTGCTGTCATGTACGCTAAACGCGGGAGGACAGGTGGACATGTGAACCCGGGCAGGCCAAATGGGAACCAGCGCAGGGCCCGGTAATTGGACTGGACAGAGCGATGTGACACAAGTGGGCTAGAGCGCGAGGGGGGCCGGGGCCGGGACAGGGGGGCCCCTCTGTGGATCATTGGCAGATAATGGGCTCATTAGGCCAGACGTAGCTTAAAAGGGCCCCGGCTCTCTAAACAAACAGAACAGGCGATGAAGAGATGGACTTAAGGGCCCGACATGAAAGAGATATAATGAGGCCCCCCACGCCCCCTCCCTCCCCCCACACTGCACCGCTCAGGGCAACGCCAAGGGCCCCTCCACTGGCCCCGCTCAGACACTGCACCTGTGGCCTGCTTCATTATAGGCCACTAACACTCGCTGCTCAGAATGCTTAGAAATCGTAACCTGGGTCATGTTTGTGCAAGTGTTATTAGTTCATGATTTAATTAAAAACCCACTCATAACCATTATTAGTTTAACAGTTTTATTACTTCACTAGTTAAAATAACGTATTCTTTTTCTTTCATACTTAATACCTCACTGTTCATTATGTAACTTTTCTAGTTGTCGCCATGGAGATGTTATTGCTTGTCATTTGAATGCTCCACAGTATGGCAATTAACATATCTATCTCCATGGACACAAGCAAACAAAGCCACCAGGCCAAGTTACAAGTCAGATCTGTGAAGTCATGCATGTTTTCAGTGTAGACAAGATTAATGCCATACCGTGGAACATTACAAGCAAAGTAAAAATCTGCACAGTGACAAGCATGTGTCATACCCCTCACCAGAGAAGTTACAGAGTGAATCTTTAATGAAACCCATACCCTCATAATGCAACGGAGTGCTTTTTAATGTAAGAGTCTATAATAAGCTATAATAAGAAGCTATAATAAAAATGAATATATATTGTTGTCTCTCATCAAAAACATACATGGAGTTGTATTATGCTTGTTTCATTAATCCATGAATTTAAAGCTGTCTTTTCTGCGCTCGCTTTTCATTAGCATTTAGCCTGAATTGTTGCGTCATAGGTAAAAATCCGGACTTTTTCTCCTGCTGTCAGATTGTGTTCACAACAAACGTAAAGCTCTACTATCAACTGTTGATTCCTGTTCCTGAAGCCTAAATACCTCATTGGAAACTGAGGTGTAGTTTATGAGATGTGTTTACCAAAAGTAGAAATCATTTTAAGATAGACAATGTAAATTACTAATCCCAAGGTGACCAAAAGCATGTTTAAAAGTGAATTAAAGCCACGAGAATGCATAATATGTGTTCTCAACCGCACAAACACGCTGTTAATGAGTCAGCCTGATGGTTCACTTGGACATGTCCAGACGTGTCTCTAAACTGGAGCAGGTGCACGCTCTCATACGCATCATATTGGCCTGAAAGATCCAACTAGTAAATACCACTATAAACCACTTTCTTTTTATGTTGGTGTCAGTATCAGTTCAGACTCTTCACCAAATTTTTCTGTTCATGTCCATTTGACCTGCTTTGAAATGTGATACGCGCTCAATCACTGTTCCTGAAGCTAACCGCTAACAGGTAGCCCGCTGCATTATTTCAACATTACACAGCGACACTGCAATAACACAGCTCGCACATGGTCCTAATGTTTAGCTCAAACGGGGATGCCACTTCTAGTTAAGCACCACCTCTGTCCCTGCCTGGTCTAAATGGATATTGCATGGCAGCGCGTGCGATTGAAGTCGTCCAATGCGGCGTACGATTAGGCAGCATGGCTCTAAGCAGTACCAGAGCGTCAGCCTTGGACTCTCAGCCTAGGGAGCGTTAATACAGAGCACAGCCACAGCAGATTTACAATGAGAAAAGTACCAAAGAGGCTGTCAGCTCATCCTGGTAACTACAGCCTTTAACGTTGTTTGCATTAGATTGGGGTCCCCATGCTTCCAGGAATATGGGAGAGTAACTAGTCTGGCGGTCTTGGAAGGGGCATGGAGGTAAAGAGCAAGTGAAGAAAATATGAAATAAGGTTAAACACTATGTCCTTGTAGCTGGCTGGTAGAGCTGTGCCATATGCAGAAGTCAGGACTACAACAGTTTGTATTTGATTTTTGTATATAGGCTACACTATAGCCTCCTTTGCATGTATTATGTATTAGGCCTTATTCAGCTTCAGACTACTACTTTCTGATACATTAGCATAATTGCAAGGTCCGCTTCTATATATGGTCATTGGACCGAAATACAATTGTTTTAAAGAACAAACGCTTAAAACAAGTCTTTTGATGATTTATGGACTAAAAAACTGTTTCGGACTTCTATCTATGACATCACAGTCCTGGGAAATTTTAGTTTTTTATGGGAAGGCTCAGAGACAAAAGATTTTTTTTTTTTCTTACAAAGGATTACTGAAACCATTACTGAATGAAGTGAAATACAACTCCAGGTACATTTTTAATGAGGGGACAATGTTATAACATGGTTAAAAGTATGTAGTAAAGTATGTGTTCTTTAAAGACATGGTAAATATGTAGATAAAAATATGCACATCTATTCAATACATTTTTAGGAGGATAATTTTTATTGTGTGTGTGTGTGTGTGTGTGTTTGTGTTTTTTTCCAAAGCTGCTCACATCTCTGAAAGTCTGGCAACCACTCAACCATCTAGCTTGCCCTTGTTATGTTGCATTTTATTAGTAAATTATGTGTACTGAGAACTCAGACCACTTTGGGTCAGTGTTGTTTTTGTTTTTTTTGGATTGAAGCCATTTTAATTTGGCCTGAATAGCAGCTACATATGAAACAGGTGAAAATGAATGGACATAAAAGCAAAAGAAGGGCAATTGTTTCTAGCTCTTAAAATAGATAATGGAGACAATATGCAGGAAATTTGCTAATTTAATGGTCACATATTTATATAGCGCATTCATCTGTGGGAGCTGGAATCACACCGTCAATCTGTGTATTAGTGAATATGAACACTCTACTAATGATGTTTTTACGTCAGAAGCAGGATTCAAACAAGGTTTTCAGAAGAAATCAACCACACCTGTACATAAATGAAAGCCATTATTAAAGAGCCAAACCAAATATCTCAAAAATAATTTCCTTTTTTTTTTCTATCCACATATAACCCATGTGGTGTACTAAGTATTGGTCCCACATTTAGATCATCTTTGATAGCTCCCAAAAAAAAAAAAAAAAAAACTTGGAAAGCGTTCTGTTGCATGGATTCGGAACCTTTAGCTTTATTAATACCAATATATTGTCCTGCGAGGAGGGGAGGAGAGGGGCCGGACAGGAGCAGGAATCCAAATACAGACTTATTATGAGGGGGTTCTGCAGAACTCCAGCTGCTACTCTGCTCATCATGCTAACACGCTAACACAAAACACGCTAACGCACATCTGACACCCATTAGCCCCGTGATGGAGGACTCATCTCTCAACTGCACTCCCAGGGAAGCGAAGCAAGCTGAAAGCAGAGAATATAAGAGGATATTTTTGACAAGTAGAGATCGGAATACAATGCATGCTTTTTCTCTTTAGCCCTTCCACCGCATCTAGCTAACGTTTAACAAGAAGCAGAGCCATATGCTTGACATGTGACTGGATACACTTTTATAGTCTTTTTTTCTTCATTGAGATAATATGTTAACGTAAATCCGATGCATCTTGGAAAAAGAATGGATGTTGGGAGAGTTCATGGGAAAGTTGTGGATAAGTTGGTAAAGGGGTACAAGAGGGGTGAAGAGGGACATACAAGTACATTCTGAGTTTGATATAAAAGTCTGCAACAATGGAAACTTGATGACTAAAAAGTATTCATTTTATCTTCAGAGTTATTTTGGAAGCAATGCGAATGGGGTGAAGGAAAGTGTTGTCGTCAGATTAAAGGATTTAAGATTACTATAACATGTTTGTAGAGCAGATCCTTAAAGCCAGAGTATCTAACTTTTTAGTCAAAGAATAGACTCCTCCTTCTGCTTTATTCCATGGCTATAATGGAGTTCAACAGTGACCGCCCACCCCATGGTTCTAGAACATAATTTCCCATCTATTTTTCTCTTAGACTTTCAGGGGATAATCAGCTATGTGGAAAATAATGACCATAAGATCAATAATTTTATTTCAAATCTGTTTCTGAAACTTCATAAACCACGAAGTTATTAAACTTTTAGCAGAAGCTTGCATTTTAAACATCCTTTTTGGATTTAAAACAACCGTGTTATGGATATTAGTTAGCACATAGCTGTTTAGCCTCAGCAATCCTTTTGAATTCATAATATTTGAATTTTTAGAAAAGTCTTTGGGAAAAATGAATGGAAAGTTTACTTGCAGAACCTGAGAAGGCCGTCACTATTGAGCTCCATTATGCACAATATAGCAGACAACTTAATTATCTCCATAGAGAATGTTCTGAAGTATGGTTTTAACATTCTCTTTACATGGAATCATGGAGGTGATGTTCCACTTCTAGAAAGTTACATAGTGTTGTTTAACCCTATTGTGGCATATGTTATCACCGCCAATAGACAGACAATTCCATTACCGTAACTCTCCAAGCATTTGCGCTATCATGTGAATTCAAACGGCATCTCAAAGCAGAGGCATGGGGCTCTTTAAATATTTTACTGTCATTACAGTAATCTGCTTACATTGTTCTTCGAAGATGACCAATCAGAGTGCAGTTGCCGCAGGGATTTTCCCAGTCAGTTATTTAATGCGTCAAAAGAAAAATACGGATGGATATGTAAACGTTCCTACCCTCACTTATGGTCATGAGCTCTGGGTAATGACCGAAAGGACAAGGTCGCGGATACAAGCGGCTGAAATAGGTTTCCTCCGCAGAGTGGCCGGGCGCACCCTTAGGGATAGGGTGAGGAGCTCGGTCACACGGGAGGAGCTCGGAGTAGAGCCGCTGCTCCTACACGTAGAGAGGAACCAATTGAGGTGGCTCGGGCATCTGCTCAGGATGCCTCCTGGACGCCTCCCTAGGGAGGTGTTCTGGGCATGTCCCACCGGGAGGAGGCCTCGGGGAAGACCCAGGACACGCCGGAGGGACTATGTCTCTCGGCTGGCCTGGGAACGCCTTGGGGTCCCACCGGAGGAGCTGGAGGACGTGTCCGGGGTGAGGGAAATCTGGGAGTCCCTGCTTAGACTGCTGCCCCCGCGACACGGCCCCGGATAAGCGGAAGAAAATGGATGGATGGATATGTAAAATAGAGGTAGTTGTGTGAAAAAAAAATGTGTACATTTTGATACTTACATTAACATGATTCTTATGACTAAAAGAATAAAAGTCTAGACGAGCTATACTAGTCTATAATGTGCTCAGTCCTTAAAGGGTTAAACAAATTTGCCTGGGATCCAGAATACACACTTCTCTAATACTTTATGAAGATGGGAGTCTGATCACCGCTGAATCTCCCAGAGTTCAGAAGGGCATGACTGACAGGTGGATTAGCCAACCAGGGCCATACAAAAAAATATTGCGAAGTGAGTGAAGCACTAAACTCTGTTACTTCTGTTGACCAATGAGCTTCTTTGTTTCACATGCATCTCTGAAATAAACAAATCTGATCAGACGATCATGTTTGGTTCTGGCGACATTGGGAGTGGTGACCTCTGTATAAAACGCACAAAGAGATACCAGTCTGGATTTGCCTGCAATTAACAAATAATGCTAAGGTTCAATATTTGTGGAGAATAAGTTTGGATTTTTCTTCCAAAAAATGAGTGTGAATCCCCCATAGAATTATACTGGCCTCTGTCTTTGATCTGAAGTTATGACAATTATGGAACTTTGTATTTCCTTTCATTCATGCATGTAGCTTTTTCTAGTTTTCTATTCAAAACATCACAGCATTCCACTGCCCTCTGCTGGTGTGGACTATGTATTTTAGTCTCTCTCTCTTTCTCTCTCCCATCTACACAGGCCCCGACAGTGAGCACATCCGGAGAACACACAGGGGGAGCAGCACATGTAGCGGTCCGCAAAAGGCCGCTCAGGTCCTGGGGGCAGAATACACACCTTGTAAAGTGCACCAGATCCACCAGAGAAAGTCTACGACTCTCCGTAATATGCCCCATCTCCGTACCTGACCCTCCTCGCTCAGCAGGCCAAGAGCTGTGTATGGAAGATATCTGCTTCAAGGTGGGATCCATTCCGAGCTCTTTGAGTTCAAATAGCAGAGAATTCACATAGAACAAAGATGGGAAAATGTTCACAAGTATGCGCTAATTGAGATGATTTAAAATGACTATGTATAGGTAAAGAGGAGGTATTTACTTGTATTGAGTATTAATGCTAACACATGACATATTTAGATCACAGTGTTACCTTTTATTGTTTTGAAAAATCTATATTCAGTGAAAACAACATATGAACAGCTAACCGTAACAACAGTTCCAATCATAGACTGTAAACATAAGTGGACTAAGTGAGTGTGACGTCATCCGTAGCGTTCGGATCCAGTCAAATGAAGCTCATCGAGGCTAGAACAGTTAAAGAATAAATTTGGAGCCAAGTTCCATAGTTGGAATTCCGAACACAATTATCATAGCAACCAAACAGCCAATCTGGGGTGAAGCTGTTGAAGGTAACACCAGCACCGTTGGTTTAGCAGGGAGCGGGCGCTTAGCAACGCTGTCAATCAAACCTGTTGCTAACACTAGCAGGCCCAACCTCAGGGAAAGAAGGCACCTGATGTGTCTCTTATTAATGTCCATATCTTGATTTACTGACACAATAGCGAAATAAACATATCAGAATTATGTAGCGGGTTAATACAAACATTTTAAGATCAATATGACGAGGCTCAGTGCAGCAGTTACAGAGAGAGGGGGTAACAATTTTTCATTCGCTAAATTACTGAAACATGCATGGTTGACATATAAAACCTTTTCAGGTATGTTTTTGATGAGGTAACATTACAGCATGGTAGAAAACTAAAAAAAATCTATTTTGCATAATACCCCCTCTTTAAATACACATGATTTGAACCTATTACCTTGAAGCTATCTCGTGTACACCCCTCCCGTGCACGTCCGCCACATGCACACCCCTTCCATGCACGCCCGCAGACACAGGCAGGTGTATAAGAAGCACAGTCACACCTCATTACTCTTTTTGGCACACGGGCTCTCTTCACAGCTGTCTTTTTTACCAGGCAGTGTACGTGTACCTGCAGCTGAGAGTCAACCCGACGCTAACGGCTAAATGCTACATGCTAAGCATCAGCCACAAGTCGTTAGTCTCCTGCTCTCATCTGTATCCAATCTGAAACAGGTTCTGGGCTTTTGAGTCTCATTAAGGCCAGACAATGTAGGTGAGTGGGAAAACATCTTAAATTCAGATATATCAATTTGAAACTTCTTCTGTAGTTTATTTAAAGATACAGTATGCAACTTTCTCTAGGTGCCATGTTACCTGCATGATTCCATGGAAATAGAAAATTAAAAATACATTCTCCATGGAGATAAGAAGATTATAGCCAAAGGAACAACATTACCATGGAAACAAGTTGGTGAAGACCCTCTTCCAGGTCAAATAAGAGTCAGGTTTGTGGAGATGCAAGCCCACTCAGAGTAAGGAGGCATGTTTTTCTAAAATTTTCAGTGAACATTCAATGAAAACATGCTTTTCATGTTATTTTCTGGCCTGATTTATAAAACTTTTAACCCCAACAAATGTATTCAGAGAGGATTGTGGATCTCATTTTTTGGGGTTAAAATTTTTATAAATCAGGCTTAGAATTAGATATTAACAAATCTTTTAGCACGAGCCGTCAAAACATTGTACAAGATTGAAGGTTTGGTGTATGCTGGTTCTACTTTAAAAAAAAAAAAGAAAAAGACATTCTCATAGCTTTAATTCCCTTTTAAACATCTTTTTGCTCACCTTGGGATAAGTATTTCACCTTTTCTATTTTAAAATAATGTCTGCATTTGGAAAATATACTTTCTTACCAGTGATGCAACAAAAAGGGCAAAATGCAAACAAAGCATTTTTGAATGCTCAGAGACTTCAAATTAATGGACAGTGATGGGAAGAATACTTATGTAATGTAAAAAATGCATTTAGTTGCAGTATACTGAATACCAGAAAATGAAAATGTATTCCATTACATGGACTAATCAGAGTATTGTATTCTGAGTACTTAGAATACTTTCACACTGAGTTGCATTACATTTTAGTGTGAATACAAATAACTATTTTTGTTGCACCTTTTGTTACACATTCATTTATGTCGAATTAGAGTTCAAGAGCCCAATTGTGTGATCAAGTATCACCATGTATTAGTTTTAATTCAGGAAACTGTACTCTGAATACCACCAAATGAAAGAGTAACTGCACCGGAATACTGTTACTCAAAATGAGTAATCAGAATACGTATTTTTGTTACTTGTAATTAGTGTTAAATGTAGTGATAGTGACAGTGATTAAAAAATGAGAAATGAGATTTTGGTCACAGCAACAATACAAATCAATTTAACTAATTTTTCTTATGACTTTTGTGCATTTATTTTTATTTGCTTAAAGCCGAAGCTTGAACTCGAAAACTTCAGGATGTTACCATGATCATGGTAATCACATGAAAAGTACTTTTTACTTTTCAGGTTTAAAAATGTAGTGGAGTAGAAAGTACAGATACCTGCTCTCAAATGTAGTGAAGTAAAAGTATCCAATGTACTTAAGTAAAGTACAAAAATCTAAAAATTCTACTTAAGTACAGTACTTTTACTTCATTACCTTCCACCACTTAAAAAAATACTCAAGGTAGGCGATGTTTTTAATGAGGGGATGATATAACATGGTTAAAGGCACAAAAAGTCAATTTGTCATAAAATATGTCCTTTAATCGGCGATCTTTGGACAAAAATGCATTTGGAAAAAACATCCTTTGAAGTTACAATGTCCCAGTGAAACAGACATCGCCTCCATGTGCTGTAGACTTAACAATAAACCACCTGTTGGACCATAGACCAGGATCGTCTGCCTGCTCATGCCCCACCTGCTCTGCTCGGTGTGGGAGAGCTGCAGTGTACAGACTCCAGACTGGACCCTGAAGGGATCACGGCCAGTCCAGATGTTCACCAGAGCAGACCCTTCCAAACGACTACATAGCACAAGCCAGCACAAGAACCAGAAACATTACACAGCATTCTGTTATATTTAACTAATATGGTTCATTACATAGTTGCTGAATGCTGTTGTTAAAATGCATCTATGACTCATTTCACATAGTAAACACAATTTTATTTAAGATTTTTCTTAGTTTATCATTGCACTTCCTGGTTGGACATGGGCAGCAGATATGAAATGAATTTTATTTTGACATTTACACAGCCTGGCAAAAAAAAAAGGTCACACTCTCTAAAATTTGGTCGTTCTGCTTTTAGCGTTGATTACGTCACACATTCACTGTGGCATTGTTTCGATTTCACTTCTGCAATGTCACAAGATTTATTTCCATCCAGTGTTATTCACCAAGATGTTGCATTGATGATGGTAGAGTCTGACCGCTGCACAAAGCCTTCTCCAGCACATCCCAAAGATTCTCAATGGGGTTAAGGTCTGGACTCTGTGGTGGACAATCCATGTGTGAAAATTATGTCTCATGCTCTTGAACCACTCTTTCACAATTTGAGCCCCATGAATCCTGGCATTGTCATGTTGGAATATGCCCGTGTCATCAGGGAAGACAAAAATCCATTGATGGAATAACCTGGTCATTCAGTATATTCAGGTGTCAGCTGACCTCATTCCTTGAGCACAGACTGTTGCTGAACCTAGACCTGACCAACTGCAGGAGGCTCGTACCTATTTGCTTAGTTAAATCCAGGTGGCGACTTTTTTTTTTTGGCCAGGCAGTGTATGAGGTAATTCCATAACTGTTACTTAACAACCATAATGTAAACGATGGGTAGAACTTGTCTAAATTACATCATAGTTAAGGTTAGACAAAGATAAAATAATGACAGCACCTTTATTTTGTTACACAGGGTGAGGTTTACTTCTATGGGATCGTAACTGCATGTAACATATTTAGATCACTGTGTTACCTTTTATTGTTTTGAAAATGTTGTGAGTATCGCACAGAATCTTACAGCTAACCATGAATAAGTAGGGATCGAATAGGGCCCAGGAGAGATTGCTATATTACTGACACATATCTTCCTTGCATTTTGGATGGTATTTTCTGTATTGATGACATAGGAAGAGGTATTCTGTTTTAGGTCTCAGAGGTACTTCCTGTATTTTTGTACTTTTCTTCTCAACTTTTCTCCACAAACTGCTACATAACTTACGTAATACAGAGATGTATATTAACCACAGGTACTATCCCACCAAACATGAAAATGCATTTTATGTTTTATTCATGTTGAAATGCATTAATTTGTACTTTATAATTAGAGCTTCAAGAATGCAAAGCTCAGGCTGATTTTAAAATGGCCAGTGCTGTGTGGGATTCCTTGTTATTCCTCAAACTCTAGTGACACGCTGTGGTCATTTTGAGTCAGTACAATTCGCCAGACTGACTTAAATTCTGCTGACTAACAGTATCTATGGTGACCACCTCTGATACTTGTAAAGCTTTGACGATTTGTGGATTGTGTGTGGACATGGTGAAACAAATGCTGGAAGTTAAAAGGTGCACTATGTAACTTTCACCTGCTTGTTGCCCACGGGGGTGATATTGCTCTGTCTGGCTCGGTGTATTCCGTTATTTGTCCGAGAATGGTCCAAGGTCTGGTCCAAGGTCTGAATGTCCCACATTATGGCATTAAACTTAATTATCTTGTACTATTTATTTATATGTTGTTTTTTATTGCACTAAAAGTACCTTGAAAAAACAAACATTCTTACTGTTAAGGGGTTTCTTGTGGTCCCATGAAGGTGTATGAATTTAATGCTATATTCTGGAACATAACGCCTTCATGGAGACAAGAGAGATATACACCATGAAACTGTATGATTTTAAATGTTATCTCCCAAAAGTCATCAAAAAGTTTACATTTTAAGGAAAATGTATGGTATTGTGTTTGGTATATAACAGTATTCTAATCTAACTGCTGAATTTTGTGGGCCTAAGTCCCTTTAACCAAAACTGTTTAAAATCAAACTATAAACACTTAAATATTGAAACCAAAATACACAAAGAAATTTGTCATGTCTCAGTTTAACGGTTGCACACTTTGAAGTACCGTTTGTAGGATCCGGCTGATGAAGGGTGCTCCTCTGTGTAGCCTCCGTCGACCAGCAAAGGCCTTGCCGAAGTGGGACAGGCCTACGCCGTGGAACGTACGTCAACCTGTCTGTGCGCTTGCGTTAAGTCGCCTAGTAATTGTGACAGCTGCTGACTAAAGAGCTATCCATTTAAAATGGACTCCAAAATAATTACAGTTTTTTAAATACTTAATTATTTCATTGAAGAAGAGTCAAGGTGTCATTGTCGCAGCCGTTTATTTCTGTTTAGACTGAATCAAGTAAGGAATTAATCTTTCCCTTTGAACATCAATAGGCAAATATAACGTTATAGGTGATTTCTTCCCAATTGTAGCTAGTATTACATAACTTGTATATTTCTTCCATAGAAGAAGTCACGCACAGTGCATGATGGGATACAGAAGTGTGCGAAGTCTGCTTCGTTCACAGCCGATCTCCATGGAAACGCTGGAAATGCAGGGTACATTTGTCGGCCGCATTCTTGGGTGCCCTTCAAATGCAGCCGACGAAGTATACAGCCATCGAGTTGAGACACGGTAACTGTCACTCCTTACGCCTTCAACCACACGTTGCGGGTGATCCTTGTATTTCAGAATGATGATGACTTGATAACTCTGGAGTCCACATTGCCTTATCCTTCAAGCTCTGTGTCTTCACAGTCACAAGCGTCAGAACAAGAGCATTTTGCTCGAAGTAACTCTGAAGTAAGTCTAAGCTCAACTAAACCAGTCCCAGTAGAATCAAAAGTTCAACTAAACCTCTCCCGCTACAGTCATAAGCCACATTAATCATTAATGTTGTATGTAGACACTATGTTTTATTATTGCAGACACTAACACTTTGTATTCCAGTGTAAAGTTTGTTCACATCTGCTCCAGTTGTTTAAATTTAACATCTTCCAAATTCACAAGAACAGTTGGAAATTCCAACAATAAATGTAGTTTTCACCTGAACGGTCTTTTCTTGTTTGTAGATCCCCAGACAGCGCTACACAACAAGATCAGAAAAGTTTGTATTGTGTGTGTGTATGTCCAGGTGTAAAATGAATGGACCAGACACCAGCAACTCCAAAAAAATTAATTAATGTGGATCTTTTATTTCCCCCGACTGTCCCCAGCATGAGAACAGCATTAAATTTTGGTTTGATTTGGCTTTTTTTAAAAAAAAAAAAAAAAAAAAAAAAAAAATACTTTCTTTGTAACAATCAACAGTAAAAAAAACAAACACATATGACAAAAGACAACAGTCAAAAGACAACAGTAGTGGTCTTATCCTATAACAGAACATAGAATAACACTACTTAATTTACATTCAAATACAAATGGTACAACAGAAATAGAATTACAGTTAACTCTTGAACTTCAACTCACGTTAAACTGTCGGACAAACTGCCCAGAACAAGTTAGCACACAGAAGACCCTGGACAGTCCTATCTCCCCTCTAATAAATCACAATTTTACAAGATTGGTCTCAAAATAATAAAACATTCTTAAATATTCTAAACAATTACATTTGATTAATTTGAAATTAACACTCCCGCCGTCACACAGCTCCGTGTTTCCGTTAAGTGAGCCGTTACACTTTTCAGAACCGGTGACAAAGGGCAGCCCTGGCGGAGTCCAACATGCACTGGGAACAGGTCTGACTTACTGCCGGCAATGCGAACACAGCTCCTGCTCCGGTCATACAGGGACCGGACAGCCCTTAGCAAAGAGCCCCGGACCCCATACTCCCAGAGCACCCCCCAAAGGACACCACGAGGGACACGGTCGAATGCCTTCTCCAGATCCACAAAATACATGTGGACTGGTTGGGCATACTCCCATGAGCCCTCGAGGACCCGATGGAGAGTATAGAGCTGGTCCAGTGTTCCACGACCAGGACAAAAACCACACTGCTCCTCCTGAATCCGAGGTTCGACTATCGGTCGGATTCTCCTCTCCAGTCCCCTGGAATAGACCTTACCGGGAAGGCTGAGGAGTGTGATTCCCCTGTAATTGGAACACACCCTCCGGTCCCCATTTCTTATACGGAGGGACCCCCACCCCGGTCTGCCATTCCACAGGTACTGTCCCCGACCGCCACGCGATGTTGCAGAGACGTGTCAGCCAAGACAGCCCCACAACATCCAGAGATTTGAGGTACTCAGGACGGATCTCGTCCACCCCCGGAGCCTTGCCACCGAGGAGCTTGCCAACCACCTCAGTGACTTCAGCCAGGGTGATGGACGAGTCCGCCTCTGGGTCCCCAGTTTCTGCTTCCTCCTCGGAAGATGTGACAGTGGGATTGAGGAGATCTTCAAAGTATTCCTTCCACCGCATCCGACACAACATCCCCAGTCGAAGTCAGCAGCTCTCCACCCGCACTGTAAACAGTGTTGGTGAAGCACTGCTTCCCCCTCCTGAGGCGTCGGACGGTTTGCCAGAATCTCTTTGAGGCCGTCCGATAGTCCTCCTCCATGGCCTCCCCGAACTCCTCCCAACCCCGAGTTTTTGCCTCTGTGACTGCCCGAGCCACGGCCCGCTTGGCCCGCCGGTACTCATCAGCTGCCTCAGGAGTCCCACGAGCCAACAAGGCTCGATAGGACTCCTTCTTCAGCTTGACGGCATCCCTTACTTCCGGTGTCCACCACTGGGTTCGGGGATTGCCGCCGTGACAAGCACCACAGACCTTACGACCACAGCTATGAGCAGCCGCATCGACAATAGAGGTGGAGAACATGGCCCACTCGGAGTCCATGTCTCCAACCTCCCCCGGGATCAGGGAGAAGCTCTCCCGTAGGTGGGAGTTGAAGACCCCCCTGACAGAGGGCTCCGCCAGACGTTCCCAGCAGACCCTCACAATGCGCTTGGGCCTGCCAGGTCTGTCCGGCTTCCTCCTCCGCCAGCGGATCCAACCCACCACCAGGTGGTGATCAGTTGACAGCTCAGCCCCTCTCTTCACCCGAGTGTCCAAGACACGCGGTCGGAGGTCAGATGACACGACAACAAAGTCGTTCATCGACCTCCGACCTAGAGTGTCCTGGTGCCATGTGCACCGATGGACACCCTTGTGCTCGAACATGGTGTTTGTTATGGACAAGCTGTGACTAGCACAGAAGTCCAATAACAAAACACCGCTCGGGTTCAGATCAGGGAGGCCGTTCCTCCCAATCACGCCCCTCCAAGTGTCACTGTCATTACCCACATGGGCGTTGAAGTCCCCAAGGAGAACAACGGAGTCCCCGGTTGGTGCACTGTCTAGTACCCCTCCCAGGGACTCCAAGAAGGCCGGGTACTCTGCACTGCTGTTTGGCCCGTAGGCCGACACAACAGTGAGAGACCTGTCCCCGACCCGAAGGCGCAGGGACACGACCCTCTCGTTCACCGGAGTGAACCCCAACACGCAGCGGCTGAGCTGTGGGGCAATGAGCAAGCCCACACCAGCTCGCCGCCGCTCCCCGCGGGCAACGCCAGAGAAATGGAGAGTCCAACCCCTCTCAAGAAGTTGGGTTCCAGAGCCCAAGCTGTTCGTGGAGGTGAGGCCGACTATATCTAGCCGGTAACGCTCAACCTCCCGCACAAGCTCAGGCTCCTTCCCCCCCAGCGAGGTGACATTCCACGTCCCCAGAGCTAGTCTCCATGTCCAGAGATCCGGTCGTCGAGGTCCCCGCCTTCGACTGCCGTCCGGATCTCTCCGCACCCGCCCCTCATGGCTCCTCCCGCAGGTGGTGGGTCCACGGGAGGACGGCCCCACGTCGTTCCTTCGGGCTGGGCCCGACCCGGCCCCGTGGGAAAAGGCCCGGCCACCAGGCACTCGCTGCCGAGCACCCACCCCAGGCCTGGCTCCAGGGTGGGGCCCCGGTAACACTAGTCCGGGCGACGTAACTGGCCTCGTTGTTTCTCTATTCATGGGGGCTTCTGAACTGCTCTTAGTCAGACCCGTCTCCCAGGACCTGTTTGCCATGGGTGACCCTACCAGGGGCATGAAGCCCCCGACAACATAGCTCCCAGGATCATTCGGGTGCTCAAACCCCTCCACCACGTTAAGGTGGCGGTTCGGGGAGGGGAAATTTTTTTTTTATTTGATAGTTAATTACATTTCATTTTATTTTATTTTTTCAGTATCAAATGGTATTGAACCATTTGATACTGAAAAATAAAAATGAAAAAAAAGAAAAAAAAAGAAAAAGAAGTTGTTCAAAAATGTGTGTAGTTCAAATAAGGATAAATATATATATATATACATGAATTTCAAGGAAATTTGTGCATTTTACATTTTACAAATGTAAAATGCACAAATTTCCTTGAAATTCATATATAAAACAATGTTATTAAAGTATTTTTTGTAAGTTGATCTATATTGCTTTCTTGTTGGTTTTTTTGTTTTCTTTTGTTAGATTGTACTATTATAGTTGCGGCAGGGTCTTCACATCACTGAGGTTGTATTGAGACGCACAGTGTGTTTAGTACCAGGTTTCCATTGGGACAACAGGCCATGTCATGTGTGTATAGTTAAAGTCTAACACTGGCTGTGTCTGTGTCTTGTTACATGTGCACACAAGTACAGGTACAGACACCTTGGGCTGTTGGGCAGACATGGTGACATTTTCTCGTGGGATTTTCGCTGACATGTCATCCCATTTTTTGAGGGATTTTGTTTTTCCCCATTCTGCCCAGCTAACTCGTTTGGTGCTGCTTTGAGGTGCTGTTTTTAAAATATTAGGTGCTGGTGCTACATGTCTTGTATTCTGTGCGGCACGTGGGGGGTGACTGCGGTCTAACTGTGCCTTACTGGGTGCTACGGTGTTCTTTGTCTTTTTCGATCCACTAGGATCTGTTACTTGCACCCCTGAGGATTTTGGCTCATTCGGCACAGTTTTAGGTGTTTTTAAAATATTAGGTGCTGGTGCTACATGTCTTGTATTCTGTGCGGCACGTGTGGGGTGACTACGGCCTATCTGTGCCTTACTGGGTGCTACAGTGTTCTTTGTCTTTTTCGATCCACTAGGATCTGTTACTTGCACCCCTGAGGATTTTGGCTCATTTGGCACAGTTTTAGGTGTTTTTAAAATATTAGGTGCTGGTGCTACATGTTTTGTATTCTGTGCGGCACGTGGGGGGTGACTGCGGTCTAACTGTGCCTTACTGGGTGCTACGGTGTTCTTTGTCTTTTTCGATCCACTAGGATCTGTTACTTGCACCCCTGAGGATTTTGCCTCATTCGCCACAGGTTTACATGTTTTTAAAATATTGGGTGCTGGTGCTACATGTTTTGTTTTCTGTGGGGCACGTGGGGGGTGACTAGGTTCTAACTGGGCCTTTCTAGATGCTTCCATGTTCTTTGATGAACCAGGATCTAGGTTGGTTTTGGAAGGAGAGGGAGCCTTCACATGGGCCAGTTGGTTTTTAATTACAGTCTTCTGTATTTTTTCAACCTCTTTTTTAGTTGTGAGTCCTGCTTTTGCCTTTTTACTTAACTCTTTTTGTTTTTGGACAACAGGCTTGGAGATTGGAGACTGATTGGAGAACTCACGCCTATAGCTGTAAATAGCAGCTATGGGGTCTCTCACTTGGTGCTGGTCCCGATGTCTAACAATATCCGCAGTACGCTCACTTAAAAATTTGTAAATGTCCTCCGGTTTTGTCATGAAGGCCATATTTGATAAACAGTCCACTAAGGCCCTCACCGCTGCACAGTTGTAAGGGTCACTCATGATTGCAAATGTACACGGTGAATTTCCCTGGCTGGGGATTAATAAAGTATCCATCTATCTATCGATCTAACTACTTGTGAGTCTGTGTCTGAACAGGAGTTTGACCAGCACACTTACTTCTTCACCTCGGCTGTCTTTGATGATGTCTCAAAGATGTCACTTTATGATGTCACAAAGCTTTTCTAGGTTACCAATGACATCAAAGGCCGAATTTGCATATGTGTTCCCTGGGTGGGTTGCTAGGTTACCAATGACATCACAGGCCGAATTTGCATATGTGTTCCCTGGGTGGGTTGCTAGGTTACCAATGACATCACAGGCCGAATTTGCCTATGTGTTTCCTGGGTGGGTTGCTAGGTTACCAATGACATCACAAGCAGAGTTTGCATGTTTGTTTCTGTGTCTGTGTGGGTTACAAACCAAAACATGCACCAGGTAAAATTCTCCCATAACAACAATAAGGTGTACCTTAATCTAACAGATAAATGAAAGAGAAGTGTGTGTATGTAACAAAATCAAACCAAACAGACTGTGCATGGTGCGCCCTCTGCAGGATTAATGGTGTCACGACAAATCAAACAGGCAGCCCTCGTAACCAGGTAACCAAGGACTTGGAGTATATTCACTAAGCTTTGGTGAAGGTGCTAAATTGGAGACGGTAAAAAGCAGAGGCTTTTCAGATTAACGTCTCTTATAGACGCATTACAGACGCAGCACGGATTTTGCTCGTGGGATCAAATGAATATGAAAAGTGGTGCGTTTGACCAAAAAACGCAAGAAAGGAGGAGAAGAGTCGATTTACGAGTGCTACTTGAGTTATCAAAACAAGTAAAAAACTGTGTAAATTTACCACATAGGAAAGACAGGTTTAAATGATCTATGGAGGATAGACAGTTCCAGTTTCTGCACCAACAGTGGATTAAAAGTGATGTAAAGTTAAAGTGCACAAGTCTACAGTTGCTGATTCACAAAGAGTCGGACGTCCCAGTGGCTGTCATGTCCTGGGTTGACACGGTGTTCCGGTTGTGGATCACAATTCTCTGGATGAGGTTGGGGTAGATGTACGAGGCTTCAAGGCATATCTATAATTAGCATGATATAAAGCTGAAGTTGAAGCTAGGTTTAATTGTGTCAAGTTAAATGATTCAATAAAAATCTACAGATACAAAGGGCATAACAGTGAGCAAAGTTATCACATTCTGTTGGTCTATGTGTGAAAAACAACAGAAACAGAGCTGTTCTTTGACGCTAAACTATGTCTTATATTTTACAATTGCAGTAAGAATAAAAGTAGCAGTTTCTAAAGCACATGCAGTTTTTCAGTTTGCACTTGTTATTTGGCACCTGGTGTAGTCAATATGCCCCCGTGAACGCTGACGCTTAATGTTTTCTTTGATTAATACTCCTGTACATGGACACTAGAAACTAAACTAAATTTAATTGAAAGTGAGAAAATTTGCATTTGTTGTGCACTTTTCTGCAGTATTGCTGAGGAATTTGTAGTTACTGCAAATTTCAAAATCAAGATATCTCAAAAGAGATAAAGCCATAAAACTTTGCCAGCAAATAAAACAGGTGATATGAAGCTGTTCTTTGGTCTTAACTTTTCCTGTAAAGGCAGTGTCGGTGAGAAGTGGGGGGGGCTTGTTTTCCTGTGGGGGTGGGGTGGGCGGGGCTTGTTTTCCTGTAGGCGAGAGGTGGGTGGGGCTTGTTTTTCTGTAGGTGAGAGGTGGGCGGGGCTTGTTTTCCTGTAGGCGAGAGGTGAGCGGGGCCTGCTCTGCTGTAGGTGGCTCTGTTCAGACCTCTGGGTTCTTTGGGATCGGGTGAGGTCTGGTCTTGCAGGGGCTCAGCCCTAATAAGGTCAAAGGTATAGAACTATCTACAGCATTAAAAGAGTAAACCCTTGAAACTCTTTTTAAACACTGAATCAATCATGCCTATATTTTATTTGGTAAACATTTCTTTTGGTGTGCATATTTCAGATGCCCTGTTGGTAAATACTGGCACTACCATGGGTGAGCCCTGTCATGAGCTGATCACCTCTGCCCCTGGACACTTCTCACTCACTCATTGGCCATGTCCCAATTCGCCAAATGCACCTTTCGAAGGGTCCCTTCGAAGTACTCTTCAAAGTGTAGCTTGAAGGTTCCGGTCGAGAATCTGCCCTCCTCAGTGTAGCCGCCATTTTGCTGAAGTGGGACAGGCCCACACCACGGACCACACTTCAACATCATCTGCAAACAGCAGAGATGAGATCCTGTGGTTCCCGAACCAGACCCCCTCCGGCCCCTGGCTGCGCCTAGAAATTCTGTCCATAAATATAATGAACAGAACCGGGGACAAAGGCAGCCCTGGCGGAGTCCAACATGCACACGGGAACAGGTCTGACTTACTGCCGGCAATGCGAACACAGCTCCTGTTCCGGTCATACAGGGACCGGACAGCCCTTAGCAAAGAGCCCCAGACCCCATACTCCCGGAGCACCCCCCAAAGGACACTACGAGGGACACTGGTCGAATGCCTTCTCCAGATTGTGGATCTCATTTTTTGGTGTTAGATTTTTTTTATAAATCAGGCTTAGAATTAGATATTAACAAATCTTTTAGCACGAGCCGTCAAAACATTGTACAAGATTGAAGGTTTGGTGTATGCTGGTTCTACTTTAAAAAAAAAAAAAGAAAAAAGACATTCTCATAGCTTTAATTCCCTTTTAAACATCTTTTGCTCACCTTGGGATAAGTATTTCACCTTTTCTATTTTAAAATAATGTCTGCATTGGAAAATATACTTTCTTACCAGTGATGCAACAAAGAGGGCAAAATGCAAACAAAGCATTTTTGAATGCTCAGAGACTTTCAAATTAATGGACAGTGATGGGGAGAATACTTATGTAATGTAAAAAATGCATTTAGTTGCAGTATACTGAATACCAGAAAATGAAAATGTATTCCATTACATGGACTAATCAGAGTATTGTATTCTGAGTACTTAGAATACTTTCACACTGAGTTGCATTACATTTTAGTGTGAATACAAATAACTAACTATTTTTGTTGCACCTTTTGTTACACATTCATTGTATGTCGAATTAGAGTTCAAAAGCCCAAATTGTGTGATCAAGTATCCAACAAGTACTATCCCACCAAACATGAAAATGCACTTTATGTTTTATTCATGTTGAAATGCATTAATTTGTACTTTATAATTAGAGCTTCAAGAATGCAAAGCTCAGGCTGATTCTAAAATGGCCAGTGCTGTGTGGGATTCCTTGTTATTCCTCAAACTCTAGTGACACGCTGTGGTCATTTTGAGTCAGTACAATTCGCCAGACTGACTTAAATTCTGCTGACTAACAGTATCTATGGTGACCACCTCTGATACTTGTAAAGCTTTGACGATTTGTGGATTGTGTGTGGACATGGTGAAACAAATGCTGGAAGTTAAAAGGTGCACTATGTAACTTTCACCTGCTTGTTGCCCACGGGGGTGATATTGCTCTGTCTGGCTCGGTGTATTCCGTTATTTGTCGAGAATGGTCCAAGGTCTGGTCCAAGGTCTGAATGTCCCACATTATGGCATTAAACTTAATTATCTTGTACTATTTATTTATATGTTGTTTTTTTATTGCACTAAAAGTACCTTGAAAAAACAAACATTCTTACTGTTAAGGGGTTTCTTGTGGTCCCATGAAGGTGTATGAATTTAATGCTATATTCTGGAACATAACGCCTTCATGGAGACAAGAGAGATATACACCATGAAACTGTATGATTTTAAATGTTATCTCCCAAAAGTCATCAAAAAGTTTACATTTTAAGGAAAATGTATGGTATTGTGTTTGGTATATAACAGTATTCTAATCTAACTGCTGAATTTTGTGGGCCTAAGTCCCTTTAACCAAAACTGTTTAAAATCAAACTATAAACACTTAAATATTGAAACCAAAATACACAAAGAAATTTGTCATGTCTCAGTTTAACGGTTGCACACTTTGAAGTACCGTTTGTAGGATCCGGCTGATGAAGGGTGCTCCTCTGTGTAGCCTCCGTCGACCAGCAAAGGCCTTGCCGAAGTGGGACAGGCCTACGCCGTGGAACGTACGTCAACCTGTCTGTGCGCTTGCGTTAAGTCGCCTAGTAATTGTGACAGCTGCTGACTAAAGAGCTATCCATTTAAAATGGACTCCAAAATAATTACAGTTTTTTTAAATACTTAATTATTTCATTGAAGAAGAGTCAAGGTGTCATTGTCGCAGCCGTTTATTTCTGTTTAGACTGAATCAAGTAAGGAATTAATCTTTCCCTTTGAACATCAATAGGCAAATATAACGTTATAGGTGATTTCTTCCCAATTGTAGCTAGTATTACATAACTTGTATATTTCTTCCATAGAAGAAGTCACGCACAGTGCATGATGGGATACAGAAGTGTGCGAAGTCTGCTTCGTTCACAGCCGATCTCCATGGAAACGCTGGAAATGCAGGGTACATTTGTCGGCCGCATTCTTGGGTGCCCTTCAAATGCAGCCGACGAAGTATACAGCCATCGAGTTGAGACACGGTAACTGTCACTCCTTACGCCTTCAACCACACGTTGCGGGTGATCCTTGTATTTCAGAATGATGATGACTTGATAACTCTGGAGTCCACATTGCCTTATCCTTCAAGCTCTGTGTCTTCACAGTCACAAGCGTCAGAACAAGAGCATTTTGCTCGAAGTAACTCTGAAGTAAGTCTAAGCTCAACTAAACCAGTCCCAGTAGAATCAAAAGTTCAACTAAACCTCTCCCGCTACAGTCATAAGCCACATTAATCATTAATGTTGTATGTAGACACTATGTTTTATTATTGCAGACACTAACACTTTGTATTCCAGTGTAAAGTTTGTTCACATCTGCTCCAGTTGTTTAAATTTAACATCTTCCAAATTCACAAGAACAGTTGGAAATTCCAACAATAAATGTAGTTTTCACCTGAACGGTCTTTTCTTGTTTGTAGATCCCCAGACAGCGCTACACAACAAGATCAGAAAAGTTTGTATTGTGTGTGTGTATGTCCAGGTGTAAAATGAATGGACCAGACACCAGCAACTCCAAAAAAATTAATTAATGTGGATCTTTTATTTCCCCCGACTGTCCCCAGCATGAGAACAGCATTAAATTTTGGTTTGATTTGGCTTTTTTTAAAAAAAAAAAAAAAAAAAAAAAAAAAGACTTTCTTTGTAACAATCAACAGTAAAAAAAACAAACACATATGACAAAAGACAACAGTCAAAAGACAACAGTAGTGGTCTTATCCTATAACAGAACATAGAATAACACTACTTAATTTACATTCAAATACAAATGGTACAACAGAAATAGAATTACAGTTAACTCTTGAACTTCAACTCACGTTAAACTGTCGGACAAACTGCCCAGAACAAGTTAGCACACAGAAGACCCTGGACAGTCCTATCTCCCCTCTAATAAATCACAATTTTACAAGATTGGTCTCAAAATAATAAAACATTCTTAAATATTCTAAACAATTACATTTGATTAATTTGAAATTAACACTCCCGCCGTCACACAGCTCCGTGTTTCCGTTAAGTGAGCCGTTACACTTTTCAGAACCGGTGACAAAGGGCAGCCCTGGCGGAGTCCAACATGCACTGGGAACAGGTCTGACTTACTGCCGGCAATGCGAACACAGCTCCTGCTCCGGTCATACAGGGACCGGACAGCCCTTAGCAAAGAGCCCCGGACCCCATACTCCCAGAGCACCCCCCAAAGGACACCACGAGGGACACGGTCGAATGCCTTCTCCAGATCCACAAAATACATGTGGACTGGTTGGGCATACTCCCATGAGCCCTCGAGGACCCGATGGAGAGTATAGAGCTGGTCCAGTGTTCCACGACCAGGACAAAAACCACACTGCTCCTCCTGAATCCGAGGTTCGACTATCGGTCGGATTCTCCTCTCCAGTCCCCTGGAATAGACCTTACCGGGAAGGCTGAGGAGTGTGATTCCCCTGTAATATGGAACACACCCTCCGGTCCCCATTTCTTATACGGAGGGGACCCCCACCCCCGGTCTGCCATTCCACAGGTACTGTCCCCGACCGCCACGCGATGTTGCAGAGACTTGTCAGCCAAGACAGCCCCACAACATCCAGAGATTTGAGGTACTCAGGACGGATCTCGTCCACCCCCGGAGCCTTTGCCACCGAGGAAGCTTTGCCAACCACCTCAGTGACTTCAGCCAGGGTGATGGACGAGTCCGCCTCTGGGTCCCCAGTTTCTGCTTCCTCCTCGGAAGATGTGACAGTGGGATTGAGGAGATCTTCAAAGTATTCCTTCCACCGCATCCGACACAAACATCCCCAGTCGAAGTCAGCAGCTCTCCACCCGCACTGTTAAACAGTGTTGGTGAAGCACTGCTTCCCCCTCCTGAGGCGTCGGACGGTTTGCCAGAATCTCTTTGAGGGCCGTCCGATAGTCCCTCCTCCATGGCCTCCCCGAACCTCCTCCCAACCCCGAGTTTTTGCCTCTGTGACTGCCCGAGGCCACGGCCCGCTTGGCCCGCCGGTACTCATCAGCTGCCTCAGGAGTCCCACGAGCCAACAAGGCTCGATAGGACCTCCTTCTTCAGCTTGACGGCAATCCCTTACTTCCGGTGTCCACCACTGGGTTCGGGGATTGCCGCCGTGACAAGCACCACAGACCTTACGACCACAGCTATGAGCAGCCGCATCGACAATAGAGGTGGGAGAACATGGCCCACTCGGAGTCCATGTCTCCAACCTCCCCCGGGATCAGGGAGGAAAGCTTCTCCCGTAGGTGGGAGTTGAAGACCCCCCTGACAGAGGGCTCCGCCAGTACGTTCCCAGCAGACCCTCCACAATGCGCTTGGGCCTGCCAGGTCTGTCCGGCTTCCTCCTCCGCCAGCGGATCCAACCCACCACCAGGGTGGTGATCATTTGACAGCTCAGCCCCTCTCTTCACCCGAGTGGTCCAAGACACGCGGTCGGAGGTCAATGACACGACAACAAAAGTCGTTCATCGACCTCCGACCTAGAGTGTCCTGGTGCCATGTGCACCGATGGACACCCTTGTGCTCGAACATGGTGTTTGTTATGGACAAGCTGTGACTAGCACAGAGTCCAATAACAAAAACACCGCTCGGGTTCAGATCAGGGGAGCCGTTCCTCCAATCACGCCCCTCCAAGTGTCCCACTGTCATTACCCACATGGGCGTTGAAGTCCCCAAGGGGAACAACGGAGTCCCCGGTTGGTGCACTGTCCTAGTACCCCTCCCAGGGACTCCCAAGAAGGCCGGGTACTCTGCACTGCTGTTTGGCCCGTAGGCCGACACAAACAGTGAGAGACCTGTCCCCGACACCGAAGGCGCAGGGACACGACCCTCTCGTTCACCGGAGTGAACCCCAACACGCAGCGGCTGAGCTGTGGGGCAATGAGCAAGCCCACACCAGCTCGCCGCCGCTCCCCGCGGGGCAACGCCAGAGAAATGGAGAGTCCAACCCCTCTCAAGAAGTTGGGTTCCAGGAGCCCAAGCTGTTCGTGGAGGTGAGGCCGACTATATCTAGCCGGTAACGCTCAACCTCCCGCACAAGCTCAGGCTCCTTCCCCCCCAGCGAGGTGACATTCCACGTCCCCAGAGCTAGTCCTCCATGTCCAGAGATCCGGTCGTCGAGGTCCCCCGCCTTCGACTGCCGTCCGGATCTCTCCGCACCCGCCCCTCATGGCTCCTCCCGCAGGTGGTGGGTCCACGGGAGGACGGCCCCACGTCGTTCCTTCGGGCTGGGCCCGACCCGGCCCCGTGGGAAAAGGCCCGGCCACCAGGCACTCGCTGCCGAGCACCCACCCCCAGGCCTGGCTCCAGGGTGGGGCCCCGGTAACACTAGTCCGGCGACGTAACTGGCCTCGTTGTTTCTCTATTCATGGGGGCTTCTGAACTGCTCTTAGTCAGACCCGTCTTCCCAGGACCTGTTTGCCATGGGTGACCCTACCAGGGGCATGAAGCCCCCGACAACATAGCTCCCAGGATCATTCGGGTGCTCAAACCCCTCCACCACGTTAAGGTGGCGGTTCGGGGAGGGGAAATTTTTTTTTTATTTGATAGTTAATTACATTTCATTTTATTTATTTTTTCAGTATCAAATGGTATTGAACCATTTGATACTGAAAAATAAAAATGAAAAAAAAAAGAAAAAAAAAGAAAAAGAAGTTGTTCAAAAATGTGTGTAGTTCAAATAAGGATAAATATATATATATATACATGAATTTCAAGGAAATTTGTGCATTTTACATTTTACAAATGTAAAATGCACAAATTTCCTTGAAATTCATATATAAAAACAATGTTATTAAAGTATTTTTTTGTAAGTTGATCTATATTGCTTTCTTGTTGGTTTTTTTGTTTTCTTTTGTTAGATTGTACTATTATAGTTGCGGCAGGGTCTTCACATCACTGAGGTTGTATTGAGACGCACAGTGTGTTTAGTACCAGGTTTCCATTGGGACAACAGGCCATGTCATGTGTGTATAGTTAAAGTCTAACACTGGCTGTGTCTGTGTCTTGTTACATGTGCACACAAGTACAGGTACAGACACCTTGGGCTGTTGGGCAGACATGGTGACATTTTCTCGTGGGATTTTCGCTGACATGTCATCCCATTTTTTGAGGGATTTTGTTTTTCCCCATTCTGCCCAGCTAACTCGTTTGGTGCTGCTTTGAGGTGCTGTTTTTAAAATATTAGGTGCTGGTGCTACATGTCTTGTATTCTGTGCGGCACGTGGGGGGTGACTGCGGTCTAACTGTGCCTTACTGGGTGCTACGGTGTTCTTTGTCTTTTTCGATCCACTAGGATCTGTTACTTGCACCCCTGAGGATTTTGGCTCATTCGGCACAGTTTTAGGTGTTTTTAAAATATTAGGTGCTGGTGCTACATGTCTTGTATTCTGTGCGGCACGTGTGGGGTGACTACGGCCTATCTGTGCCTTACTGGGTGCTACAGTGTTCTTTGTCTTTTCGATCCACTAGGATCTGTTACTTGCACCCCTGAGGATTTTGGCTCATTTGGCACAGTTTTAGGTGTTTTTTAAAATATTAGGTGCTGGTGCTACATGTTTTGTATTCTGTGCGGCACGTGGGGGGGGTGACTGCGGTCTAACTGTGCCTTACTGGGTGCTACAGTGTTCTTTGTCTTTTTCGATCCACTAGGATCTGTTACTTGCACCCCTGAGGATTTTGCCTCATTCGCCACAGGTTTACATGTTTTTAAAATATTGGGTGCTGGTGCTACATGTTTTTGTTTTCTGTGGGCACGTGGGGGGTGACTAGGTTCTAACTGGGCCTTTCTAGATGCTTCCATGTTCTTTGATGAACCAGGATCTAGGTTGGTTTTGGAAGGAGAGGGAGCCTTCACATGGGCCAGTTGGTTTTTAATTACAGTCTTCTGTATTTTTTCAACCTCTTTTTTAGTTGTGAGTCCTGCTTTTGCCTTTTTACTTAACTCTTTTTGTTTTTGGACAACAGGCTTGGAGATTGGAGACTGATTGGAGAACTCACGCCTATAGCTGTAAATAGCAGCTATGGGGTCTCTCACTTGGTGCTGGTCCCGATGTCTAACAATATCCGCAGTACGCTCACTTAAAAAATTTGTAAATGTCCTCCGGTTTTGTCATGAAGGCCATATTTGATAAACAGTCACTAAGGCCCTCACCGCTGCACAGTTGTAAGGGTCACTCATGATTGCAAATGTACACGGTGAATTTCCCTGGCTGGGGATTAATAAAGTATCCATCTATCTATCGATCTAACTACTTGTGAGTCCTGTGTCTGAACAGGAGTTTGACCAGCACACTTACTTCTTCACCTCGGCTGTCTTTGATGATGTCTCAAAGATGTCACTTTATGATGTCACAAAAGCTTTTCTAGGTTACCAATGACATCAAAGGCCGAATTTGCATATGTGTTCCCTGGGTGGGTTGCTAGGTTACCAATGACATCACAGGCCGAATTTGCATATGTGTTCCCTGGGTGGGTTGCTAGGTTACCAATGACATCACAGGCCGAATTTGCCTATGTGTTTCCTGGGTGGGTTGCTAGGTTACCAATGACATCACAAGCAGAGTTTGCATGTTTGTTTCTGTGTCTGTGTGGGTTACAAACCAAAACATGCACCAGGTAAAATTCTCCCATAACAACAATAAGGTGTACCTTAATCTAACAGATAAATGAAAGAGAAGTGTGTGTATGTAACAAAATCAAACCAAACAGACTGTGCATGGTGCGCCCTCTGCAGGATTAATGGTGTCACGACAAATCAAACAGGCAGCCCTCGTAACCAGGTAACCAAGGACTTGGAGTATATTCACTAAGCTTTGGTGAAGGTGCTAAATTGGAGACGGTAAAAAGCAGAGGCTTTTTCAGATTAACGTCTCTTATAGACGCATTACAGACGCAGCACGGATTTTTGCTCGTGGGATCAAATGAATATGAAAAGTGGTGCGTTTGACCAAAAAACGCAAGAAAGGAGGAGAAGAGTCGATTTACGAGTGCTACTTGAGTTATCAAAACAAGTAAAAAACTGTGTAAATTTACCACATAGGAAAGACAGGTTTAAATGATCTATGGAGGATAGACAGTTCCAGTTTCTGCACCAACAGTGGATTAAAAGTGATGTAAAGTTAAAGTGCACAAGTCTACAGTTGCTGATTCACAAAGAGTCGGACGTCCCAGTGGCTGTCATGTCCTGGGTTGACACGGTGTTCCGGTTGTGGATCACAATTCTCTGGATGAGGTTGGGGTAGATGTACGAGGCTTCAAGGCATATCTATAATTAGCATGATATAAAGCTGAAGTTGAAGCTAGGTTTAATTGTGTCAAGTTAAAATGATTCAATAAAAATCTACAGATACAAAGGGCATAACAGTGAGCAAAGTTATCACATTCTGTTGGTCTATGTGTGAAAAACAACAGAAACAGAGCTGTTCTTTGACGCTAAACTATGTCTTATATTTTACAATTGCAGTAAGAATAAAAGTAGCAGTTTCTAAAGCACATGCAGTTTTTCAGTTTGCACTTGTTATTTGGCACCTGGTGTAGTCAATATGCCCCCGTGAACGCTGACGCTTAATGTTTTCTTTGATTAATACTCCTGTACATGGACACTAGAAACTAAACTAAATTTAATTGAAAGTGAGAAAATTTGCATTTGTTGTGCACTTTTCTGCAGTATTGCTGAGGAATTTGTAGTTACTGCAAATTTCAAAATCAAGATATCTCAAAAGAGATAAAGCCATAAAACTTTGCCAGCAAATAAAACAGGTGATATGAAGCTGTTCTTTGGTCTTAACTTTTCCTGTAAAGGCAGTGTCGGTGAGAAGTGGGCGGGGCTTGTTTTCCTGTGGGCGAGGGGTGGGCGGGGCTTGTTTTCCTGTAGGCGAGAGGTGGGTGGGGCTTGTTTTTCTGTAGGTGAGAGGTGGGCGGGGCTTGTTTTCCTGTAGGCGAGAGGTGAGCGGGGCCTGCTCTGCTGTAGGTGGCTCTGTTCAGACCTCTGGGTTCTTTGGGATCGGGTGAGGTCTGGTCTTGCAGGGGCTCAGCCCTAATAAGGTCAAAGGTATAGAACTATCTACAGCATTAAAAGAGTAAACCCTTGAAACTCTTTTTAAACACTGAATCAATCATGCCTATATTTTATTTGGTAAACATTTCTTTTGGTGTGCATATTTCAGATGCCCTGTTGGTAAATACTGGCACTACCATGGTGAGCCCTGTCATGAGCTGATCACTCTGCCCCTGGACACTTCTCACTCACTCATTGGCCATGTCCCAATTCGCCAAATGCACCTTTCGAAGGGTCCCTTCGAAGTACTCTTCAAAGTGTAGCTTGAAGGTTCCG
The DNA here is from genome assembly GCF_009829125.3 of Periophthalmus magnuspinnatus. Classification (NCBI taxonomy): domain Eukaryota; kingdom Metazoa; phylum Chordata; class Actinopteri; order Gobiiformes; family Gobiidae; genus Periophthalmus; species Periophthalmus magnuspinnatus. The sequence goes on along the minus strand of NC_047147.1, from coordinate 19,628,829 downwards.
GTCGAGAATCTGCCCTCCTCAGTGTAGCCGCCATTTTGCTGAAGTGGGACAGGCCCACACCACGGACCACACTTCAACATCATCTGCAAACAGCAGAGATGAGATCCTGTGGTTCCCGAACCAGACCCCCTCCGGCCCCTGGCTGCGCCTAGAAATTCTGTCCATAAATATAATGAACAGAACCGGGGACAAAGGGCAGCCCTGGCGGAGTCCAACATGCACCGGGAACAGGTCTGACTTACTGCCGGCAATGCGAACACAGCTCCTGTTCCGGTCATACAGGGACCGGACAGCCCTTAGCAAAGAGCCCCAGACCCCATACTCCCGGAGCACCCCCCAAAGGACACTACGAGGGACACGGTCGAATGCCTTCTCCAGATTGTGGATCTCATTTTTTGGTGTTAGATTTTTTTATAAATCAGGCTTAGAATTAGATATTAACAAATCTTTTAGCACGAGCCGTCAAAACATTGTACAAGATTGAAGGTTTGGTGTATGCTGGTTCTACTTTAAAAAAAAAAAAAAGAAAAAGACATTCTCATAGCTTTAATTCCCTTTTAAACATCTTTTTGCTCACCTTGGGATAAGTATTTCACCTTTTCTATTTTAAAATAATGTCTGCATTTGGAAAATATACTTTCTTACCAGTGATGCAACAAAGAGGGCAAAATGCAAACAAAGCATTTTTGAATGCTCAGAGACTTCAAATTAATGGACAGTGATGGGAAGAATACTTATGTAATGTAAAAAATGCATTTAGTTGCAGTATACTGAATACCAGAAAATGAAAATGTATTCCATTACATGGACTAATCAGAGTATTGTATTCTGAGTACTTAGAATACTTTCACACTGAGTTGCATTACATTTTAGTGTGAATACAAATAACTAACTATTTTTGTTGCACCTTTTGTTACACATTCATTTATGTCGAATTAGAGTTCAAAAGCCCAAATTGTGTGATCAAGTATCCACAAGTACTATCCCACCAAACATGAAAATGCACTTTATGTTTTATTCATGTTGAAATGCATTAATTTGTACTTTATAATTAGAGCTTCAAGAATGCAAAGCTCAGGCTGATTCTAAAATGGCCAGTGCTGTGTGTGATTCCTTGTTATTCCTCAAACTCTAGTGACACGCTGTGGTCATTTTGAGTCAGTACAATTCGCCAGACTGACTTAAATTCTGCTGACTAACAGTATCTATGGTGACCACCTCTGATACTTGTAAAGCTTTGACGATTTGTGGATTGTGTGTGGACATGGTGAAACAAATGCTGGAAGTTAAAAGGTGCACTATGTAACTTTCACCTGCTTGTTGCCCACGGGGGTGATATTGCTCTGTCTGGCTCGGTGTATTCCGTTATTTTTTCGAGAATGGTCCAAGGTCTGGTCCAAGGTCTGAATGTCCCACACTATGGCATTAAACTTAATTATCTTGTACTATTTATTTATATGTTGTTTTTTATTGCACAAAAAGTACCTTGGAAAAACAAACATTCTTACTGTTAAGGGGTTTCTTGTGGTCCCATGAAGGTGTATGAATTTAATGCTATATTCTGGAACATAACGCCTTCATGGAGACAAGAGAGATATACACCATGAAACTGTATGATTTTAAATGTTATCTCCCAAAAGTCATCAAAAAGTTTACATTTTAAGGAAAATGTATGGTATTGTGTTTGGTATATAACAGTATTCTAATCTAACTGCTGAATTTTGTGGGCCTAAGTCCCTTTAACCAAAACTGTTTAAAATCAAACTATAAACACTTAAATATTGAAACCAAAATACACAAAGAAATTTGTCATGTCTCAGTTTAACGGTTGCACACTTTGAAGTACCGTTTGTAGGATCCGGCTGATGAAGGGTGCTCCTCTGTGTAGCCTCCGTCGACCAGCAAAGGCCTTGCCGAAGTGGGACAGGCCTACGCCGTGGAACGTACGTCAACCTGTCTGTGCGCTTGCGTTAAGTCGCCTAGTAATTGTGACAGCTGCTGACTAAAGAGCTATCCGTTTAAAATGGACTCCAAAATAATTACAGTTTTTTAAATACTTAATTATTTCATTGAAGAAGAGTCAAGGTGTCATTGTCGCAGCCGTTTATTTCTGTTTAGACTGAATCAAGTAAGGAATTAATCTTTCCCTTTGAACATCAATAGGCAAATATAACGTTATAGGTGATTTCTTCCCAATTGTAGCTAGTATTACATAACTTGTATATTTCTTCCATAGAAGAAGTCACGCACAGTGCATGATGGGATACAGAAGTGTGCGAAGTCTGCTTCGTTCACAGCCGATCTCCATGGAAACGCTGGAAATGCAGGGTACATTTGTCGGCCGCATTCTTGGGTGCCCTTCAAATGCAGCCGACGAAGTATACAGCCATCGAGTTGAGACACGGTAACTGTCACTCCTTACGCCTTCAACCACACGTTGCGGGTGATCCTTGTATTTCAGAATGATGATGACTTGATAACTCTGGAGTCCACATTGCCTTATCCTTCAAGCTCTGTGTCTTCACAGTCACAAGCGTCAGAACAAGAGCATTTTGCTCGAAGTAACTCTGAAGTAAGTCTAAGCTCAACTAAACCAGTCCCAGTAGAATCAAAAGTTCAACTAAACCTCTCCCGCTACAGTCATAAGCCACATTAATCATTAATGTTGTATGTAGACACTATGTTTTATTATTGCAGACACTAACACTTTGTATTCCAGTGTAAAGTTTGTTCACATCTGCTCCAGTTGTTTAAATTTAACATCTTCCAAATTCACAAGAACAGTTGGAAATTCCAACAATAAATGTAGTTTTCACCTGAACGGTCTTTTCTTGTTTGTAGATCCCCAGACAGCGCTACACAACAAGATCAGAAAAGTTTGTATTGTGTGTGTGTATGTCCAGGTGTAAAATGAATGGACCAGACACCAGCAACTCCAAAAAAATTAATTAATGTGGATCTTTTATTTCCCCGACTGTCCCCAGCATGAGAACAGCATTAAATTTTGGTTTGATTTGGCTTTTTTAAAAAAAAAAAAAAAAAAAAAGACTTTCTTTGTAACAATCAACAGTAAAAAAAACAAACACATATGACAAAAGACAACAGTCAAAAGACAACAGTAGTGGTCTTATCCTATAACAGAACATAGAATAACACTACTTAATTTACATTCAAATACAAATGGTACAACAGAAACAGAATTACAGTTAACTCTTGAACTTCAACTCACGTTAAACTGTCGGACAAACTGCCCAGAACAAGTTAGCACACAGAAGACCCTGGACAGTCCTATCTCCCCTCTGAATAAATCACAATTTTACAAGATTGGTCTCAAAATAATAAAACATTCTTAAATATTCTAAACAATTACATTTGATTAATTTGAAATTAACACTCCCGCCGTCACACAGCTCCGTGTTTCCGTTAAGTGAGCCGTTACACTTTTCACAGGATGGAAAATCTTAATCTCAATCCTGGGATCTACAACTAAATGAATCATCTTAAAATAGGACACTCATTACAGCATTACTGATCAATATTAAAGATTATTTTTTGTGCTCAACCCATTCAAACTCACATTTTTTTACTCCTCACACGCACCATTCTGTCTGGTTCTCATTGAGGCACGTGGTTGTCTGCCGTTGATGACATCACGTGTGCGACTTCAAGTGACTACTGTATTACCCAGGCAATACAGTGACATCTAGTGGCTACGCCGAAAATTGCAACTACTATTTAAGTTAGATTTTGTCTTATTTGACCCGGCTACATAGATATAGATATAGATATAGATATAGATATAGATATAGATATAGATATAGATACGATATGACTCCGGGAACATGCTTTGCTTTTGCCGTACTAAAATAAAGTGTAATTGCACGTCCACTACTGTAGGTGGCAGTTGCGCTCTCATTGTCAGAGTGTGCACAGGCCCTACTACACCATAGAGCTAATACTATGCCGTGTACGCGTGCAAACCCTACACTGTAGACAGCGCGTACGCAGCGTGCACACAACAAAGAGCAGGAGAGAGCGAACAGATTGTGACACAGGACAGTGAACAAGAAACACTTTTGCTAAAGAAACACTATAGAAAAAAATGTAAACAGGGATGAAAAGAAAGGCGGAGATAGACGGAGGTAATGAGACGCACGGAAGTCACCCAAAAAGTAAAGTCCAGCTACACATTGGCCGTGCCCCAATTCGCCAAACTGGCCTTAGAATCACCATTGGAAGGGCGATTCGAAGGGCAGTTACGTAATTTCCGGTGCGACAAGGGCTGTCCCATTTCAACCCACCCTACTGAATGCGGCCGAAAACCTGCCCTTCCCTTTGCACCGTTTCCATGGAGATCGGACGTAACCGAAGCGTGCATCCGTGCACACTTCACGCACTTCTATGGCTGTGTCTCAATTCGCCCACCTGGCCTTAGAATCACCATTGGAAGGGCGGTTCGAAGGGCAGTGACGTAATTTCCGGCGCGACAAGGGCTGTCCCATTTCAACCCACCCTACTGAATGCGGCCGACAAACCTGCCCTTCCCTTTGCACCGTTTCCATGGAGATCGGACGTAACCGAAGCCTGCATCCGTGCACACTTAACGCACTTCTATATCCCGTCATGCACCGCGCCTACGCAAAAAAGAGAAGAAAATGGAGTCCGTTGCGCAATACACGTTCAAATGTTCGTACTGGTTTACCTCATCTACAACAGAGCAACATGAAACTGTTAAATCTGAATAAAGATCTGTACAGTGTGTTTGATGATTAAAAAGGAGTTACATGGAATAAAGGAATGTGCAGTTATTGCTAGACAATAAGAGACATTATTATCATTAAAAATTATTACTGCAATAAGAATAATGTAAGAATGTTCGTTTCTATTGTAAGTGTCAAAGACCAAGAGACTGAAACGTAAAGTCAGAAGGGTTTAATGATCCACACAGGTAAAGTGAACAATGAAGCAACGGACTCTGAGGAAAGGACAGAAGAGAGTCCTGAGACGTGCACAAAATGTGTTCCGGTACATTCCATAGGTCTGCACTCCTCGTGGGCACGTGTCATTTACCTTCGTGTTAGTAAATCAAGATACTAGCTTGATGTAGCGCTGCACTGCTAGAAAATACCTTATAATAATCAGATGAAAAGAACTGGCACGGCATAGAAGGGAAACAGCGCCCTCTACTGTTATTAAAGTGGTGTAGCCACTGGCCAAAATATCAAATGTTAAACTGCAATATCCCACTTTATGTACAACTTATCAGTGTTCTCTGGTTTATAGACTATGAATGTAAAAATTATATTGTATACTGTCTCTGTTATTACGTTTTCACAAGGTATATTTTGTTAAAGTTATGAAGTAGCTACAATTGAGTAAAAAAATCACCTGGAACGTTATATTTGCCTATTGATATTCAATCTAAACAGAAAGAAACGGCTGTGACGACGACATCTTTACTTTTTTTCTATTAAATAATAAATCATTAAAAATAACGTACGTAATGTGCGTATCGTACGTTCAAAGACAGCGGTGGAAGTGTGGTCCGTGGTGTGGGCCTGTCCCACTTCAGCAAGATGGCGGCTACACTGAGGAGGGCAGATTCTCCACCGGAACCTTCAAACTGCACTTTTGAAGAGTACTTCGTAAGGACCCTTGAAGGGTGCATTTGGCGAATTGAGACACAGCCTATATCCCGTCATGCACCGCGCCTACGCAAAAAAGAGAAGAAAATGGAGTCCACTGCGCAATACACGTTCAAATGTGCGTACTGGTTTACCTCATCTACAACAGTGTGACATGAAACTTTTAAATCTGAATAAAGATCTGTACAGTGTGTTTGATGATTAAAAAGGAGTTACATGGAATAAAGGAATGTGCAGTTATTGCTAGACAATAAGAGACATTATTATCATTAAAAATTATTATTGCAATAAGAATAATGTAAGAATGTTCGTTTCTATTGTAAGCGTCAAAAACCAAGAGACTGAAACGTAAAGTCAGAAGGGTTTAATGATCCACACAGGTAAAGTGAACAATGAAGCAACGGACTCTGAGGAAAGGACAGAAGAAAGTCCTGAGACGTGCACAAAATCTTTATGAGTTCCGTACATTCCATAGGTCTGTGCCCCCTCGTGGGCACGTGTCATTTACCTTCGTGTTAGTAAATCAAGATACTAGCTTGATGTAGCGCTGCACTGCTAGAAAATACCTTATAATAATCAGATGAAAAGAACTGGCACGGCATAGAAGGGAAACAGTGCCCTCTACTGTTACTAAAGTGGTGTAGCCACTGGCCAAAATAACAAACCATTAAACTGCAATATCCCACTTTATGTACAAATAATCAGTGTTCTCTGGTTTATAGACTATGAATGTAAAAATTATATTGTTACCTCTGTCTCTGTTATTACGTTTTCACAAGGTATATTTTGTTAAGTAGCTACAATTGAGTAAAAAAATTACCTCGAACGTTATATTTGCCTATTGATATTGAATCAATAGGCAACGACATCTTGACTATTGCTGTGACAACGACATCTTGACTTTTCTTCTATTAAATAAAAAATCATTAAAAATAACGTACGTAATGTACGTACGCTCAAAGACAGCGGTGGAAGTGTGGTCCGTGGTGTGGGTCTGTCCCACTTCAGCAAGATGGCGGCTACACTGAGGAGGGCAGATTCTCGACCGGAACCTTCAAATTACACTTTGAAGAGTACTTCGAAGGGACCCTTCAAAGTGTGCATTTGGCGAATTGGGACACGGCCATTGAGCAGGAGCTGAGAGTTGCAGTATCAGGCTTCAAACCCCGGTTCGAAAAGCTGTGCCCTGCAAAACGTGCTCATTGCAGCCATTAATCCTGACTTCTTCATTTTGATAAAGAAAAACAAAACAAACAAAAAAAATTTATAAACAATTTTTTTATTTATTTTTATCTTGTTAATGTTGCTGACCAATTAATGTATTATTATTTATTGATTTTATTTAATAGTCATGTTTTAATGTGATATTTATTAAATTTTAATGTATTATTTTGATATTTATTAAATTTTTTTAATTTGATAGTTAATTACATTTTATTTTATTTTATTTTTTCAGTATCAAATGGTATTGAACCATTTGATACTGAAAAAATAAGTTGTTCAAAAATGTGTGTAGTTCAAATAAGGATAAATATGAATTTCAAGGAAATTTATGCATTTTACATTTTATAAATGTAAAATGCATAAATTTCCTTGAAATTCATATATAAAACAATGTTATTAGTAATTTTTGTAAGATGATCTATATTGCTTTCTTGTTAGGTTTTTTGTTTTGTTAAATTGTACTATTATAGTTGCGGCGGGGTCTTCACATCACTGAGGTTGTATTGAGACGCACAGTATGTTTTGTACCAGGTTTCCATTGGGACAACAGGCCATGTCATGTGTGTATAGTTAAAGTCTAACACTGGCTGTGTCTGTGTCTTGTTACATGTGCACACAGGTACAGGTACAGACACCTTGGGCTGTTGGGGAGACATGGTGACTTTTTCTCGTGGGATTTTCGCTGACATGTCATCCCATTTTTTGAGGGATTTTGTTTTTCCCCATTCTGCCCAGCTAACTCGTTTGGTGCTGCTTTGAGGTGCTGTTTTTAAAATATTGGGTGCTGGTGCTAAATGTTTTGTTTTCTGTGCGAAACGTGTGGGGTGACTGCGGTCTATCTGTGCCTTACTGGGTGCTACGGTGTTCTTTGTCTTTTTCGATCCACTAGGATCTGTTACTTGCACCCCTGAGGATTTTGGCTCATTCGGCACAGTTTTAGGTCTTTTTAAAATATTAGGTGCTGGTGCTACATGTTTTGTATTCTGTGCGGCACGTGTGGGGTGACTGCGGTCTAACTGTGCCTTACTGGGTGCTACGGTGTTCTTTGTCTTTTTCGATCCACTAGGATCTATGACTTGCGCCCCTGAGGATTTTGGCTCATTCAAAACAGTTTTAGGTGTTGTTAAAATATTAGGTGCTGGTGCTACATGTTTTGTATTCTGTGCGGCACATGTGGGGTGACTGCGGTCTATCTGTGCCTTACTGGGTGCTACAGTGTTTTTTGTCTTTTTCGATCCACTAGGATCTGTTACTTGCACCCCTGAGGATTTTGCCTCATTCGCCACAGTTTTAGGTGTTGTTAAAATATTAGGTGCTGGTGCTACATGTTTTGTATTCTGTGCAGCACGTGGGGGGTGACTGTAGTCTAACTGTGCCTTACTGGGTGCTACGGTGTTCTTTGTCTTTTTCGATCCACTAGGATCTGTTACTTGCACCCCTGAGGATTTTGGCTCATTCGGCACAGTTTTAGGTGTTGTTAAAATATTAGGTGCTGGTGCTACATGTTTTGTATTCTGTGCGGCACGTGGGGGGTGACTGCGGTCTAACTGTGCCTTACTGGGTGCTACAGTGTTCTTTGTCTTTTTCGATCCACTAGGATCTGTTACTTGCACCCCTGAGGATTTTGCCTCATTCGCCACAGTTTTAGGTGTTGTTAAAATATTAGGTGCTGGTGCTACATGTTTTGTATTCTGTGCAGCACGTGGGGGGTGACTGTAGTCTAACTGTGCCTTACTGGGTGCTACGGTGTTCTTTGTCTTTTTCGATCCACTAGGATCTGTTACTTGCACCCCTGAGGATTTTGGCTCATTCGGCACAGTTTTAGGTGTTGTTAAAATATTAGGTGCTGGTGCTACATGTTTTGTATTCTGTGCGGCACGTGGGGGGTGACTGCGGTCTAACTGTGCCTTACTGGGTGCTACAGTGTTCTTTGTCTTTTTCGATCCACTAGGATCTGTTACTTGCACCCCTGAGGATTTTGCCTCATTCGCCACAGTTTTACATGTTTTTAAAATATTGGGTGCTGGTGCTACATGTTTTGTTTTCTGTGGGGCACGTGGGGGGTGACTAGGTTCTAACTGGGCCTTTCTAGATGCTTCCATGTTCTTTGATGAACCAGGATCTAGGTTGGTTTTGGAAGGAGAGGGAGCCTTCACATGGGCCAGTTGGTTTTTAATTACAGTCGTCTTATTAAGTGGCTTCTGTATTTTTTCAACCTCTTTTTTAGTTGTGAGTCCTGCTTTTGCCTTTTTACTTAACTCTTTTTGTTTTTGGACAACAGGCTTGGAGATTGGAGACTGATTGGAGAACTCACGCCTATAGCCGTAAATAGCAGCTATGGGGTCTCTCATTTGGTGCTGGTCCCGATGTCTAACAATATCCGCAGTACGCTCACTTAAAAATTTGTAAATGTCCTCCGGTTTTGTCATGAAGGCCATATTTGATAAACAGTCCACTAAGGCCCTCACCGCTGCACAGTTGTAAGGGTCACTCATGATTGCAAATGTACACGGTGAATTTCCCTGGCTGGGGATTAATAAAGTATCTATCTATCTATCGATCTAACTACCTGTGAGTCTGTGTCTGAACGGGAGTTTGACCAGCACACTTACTTCTTCACCTCGGCTGTCTTTGATGATGTCACAAAGATGTCACTTTATGATGTCACAAAGCTTTTCTAGGTTACCAATGACATCAAAGGCCGAATTTGCATATGTGTTCCCTGGGTGGGTTGCTAGGTTACCAATGACATCACAGGCCGAATTTGCATATGTGTTTCCTGGGTGGGTTGCTAGGTTACCAATGACATCACAAGCAGAGTTTGCATGTTTGTTTCTGTGTCTGGGTGGGTTACAAGCCAAAACATGCACCAGGTAAAATTCTCCCATAACAACAATAAGGTGTACCTTAATCTAACAGATAAATAAAAGAGAAGTGTGTGTATGTAACAAAATCAAACCAAACAGACTGTGCATGGTGCGCCCTCTGCAGGATTAATGGTGTCACGACAAATCAAACAGGCAGCCCTCGTAACCAGGTAACCAAGAACTTGGAGTATATTCACTAAGCTTTGGTGAAGGTGCTAAATTGGAGACGGTAAAAAGCAGAGGCTTTTCAGATTAACGTCTCTTATAGACGCATTACAGACGCAGCACGGATTTTGCTCGTGGGATCAAATTAATATGAAAAGTGGTGCGTTTGACCAAAAAACGCAAGAAAGGAGGAGGAGAAAATGCAAATGAAGTCGATTTACGAGTGCTACTTGAGTTATCAAAACAAGTAAAAAACTGTGTAAATTTACCACATAGGAAAGACAGGTTTAAATGATCTATGGAGGATAGACAGTTCCAGTTTCTGCACCAACAGTGGATTAAAAGTGATGTAAAGTTAAAGTGCACAAGTCTACAGTTGCTGATTCACAAAGAGTCGGACGTCCCAGTGGCTGTCATGTCCTGGGTTGACACGGTGTTCCGGTTGTGGATCACAATTCTCTGGATGAGGTTGGGGTAGATGCACGAGGCTTCTAGGCATATCTATAATTAGCATGATATAAAGCTGAAGTTGAAGCTAGGTTTAATTGTGTCAAGTTAAATGATTCAATAAAAATCTACAGATACAAAGGGCATAACAGTGAGCAAAGTTATCACATTCTGTTGGTCTATGTGTGAAAAACAACAGAAACAGAGCTGTTCTTTGACGCTAAACTATGTCTTATATTTTACAATTGCAGTAAGAATAAAAGTAGCAGTTTCTAAAGCACATGCAGTTTTTCAGTTTGCACTTGTTATTTGGCACCTGGTGTAGTCAATATGCCCCCGTGAACGCTGACGCTTAATGTTTTCTTTGATTAATACTCCTGTACATGGACACTAGAAACTAAACTAAATTTAATGGAAAGTGAGAAAATTTGCATTTGTTGTGTACTTTTCTGCAGTATTGCTGAGGAATTTGTAGTTACTGCAAATTTCAAAATCAAGATATCTCAAAAGAGATAAAGCCATAAAACTTTGCCAGCAAATAAAACAGGTGATATGAAGCTGTTCTTTGGTCTTAACTTTTCCTGTAAAGGCAGTGTCGGTGAGAAGTGGGCGGGGCTTGTTTTCCTGTAGGTGAGAGATGGGCGGGGCTTGTTTTCTTCTCTTTTTTGCGTAGCTGCAGTGCATGATGGGATATAGAAGTGCGTGAAGTGTGCACGGATGCAGGCTTCGGTTACGTCCGATCTCCCTGGAAACGGTGCAGGGCAGGTTTGTCGGCCGCATTCAGTAGGGTGCGTTGAAATGGGACAGCCCTTGTCGTGCCGGAAATTATGTAACTGCCCTTCGATGCACACTTTGAATGGTGATTCTAAAGCCAGTTTGGCGAATTGGGACACGGCCATTCTCTCTGACCTCGTGGGCAGTCTTGGTGCTGTTATTGGCTTTCAAATTCATTAACAAGAAATGCACCCGGGCTCAAAAAGCTCTGACCACGGTGTAAGTATATGATCTGAAGTGTGAGTGCTGTTTGCTTCAGCATTACATTGTTTTTCACATTGTAGCACATTGTCGAAATGACTGGTGGATCAAAGAGGCAGACTTGGGATTCATAAAATTAATTGGATTTATTACAAAGAAAAATGCAAGAGCTGGGTGTGAGAGCTGGGTCAGTGGCTGTGATGATCGGTAGGTCCAAAAACAGGATCATGGAGGATACACTGATGATCTAGCCTCCCATGTAGAAATGAGAAGGGTCTTTGTACTCCAGTGGGTGTATCTTGATTGCTGATTGGCTGCAGGTGAGTAGTGGGTGGTGCCAGACTCTCCACCTAGCTCCAGGCGCAGACACAGAAGGGAGGAGACAGTACAGAAATACAGGGAAAACCTCAAATCCTGATCCACGCTTGTCCCAGTTCAACAGTTGCACACTTCCAAGTACCGTTCAAAGGACCCGGGACACAGGAGGTGCTCCTCTGTGTCCCGCTGAAACAGGAGAGGCCTACGCCACGGAGCATGCGAAACCACTGTCTGTGCGCTTACATTGCGTCACTTTTGTTACGTTGCCTAGTAATCATGACAGCTGTTGACTAATGAGCTAAATGTTTAAAATGAACTTAGAAATAATTGCAGTTTTACTGTGATCTATAGCATAACCAAAGCTTTAAAAATGGCAGACATTGGGCACGCCCCCCCCTTTTGTCTGGATCATGTGGCGACTCAGTTAAGAATGAATGTGGATATACTGAATTATATAACTGAAATGAATAAGTTTAACCAAATAAAATATCTTTAAAGTAACTCATGTATGTGTGGTGTTTAACTAAAAGGTGGACTAAAACTTAACAAGCCAAACTCGGAATAGCTGTATCTAACATATATATGGAAAAGTTATGGGAAATGAAATTAACAAATGTGTGAAATTAAATTAAATTAATGTGGGTTTAATGGGACAACCACTTTGTCACAGCCATCCATATTGGAAAAATATATCAACAGGCTGAAAAACATGGTGGATCTTTGCAGATTAAATAACCAAACAGTTAATCTGAGGTGAGATAAATTAGATTTTATTTGTAAATCAAAGGTGACCAATGAGCTCCTTCGTTTTACACATGTCTCTGGAAAAAAAACAAATAAAAAACAAAACAAATCTGCACGTTCACATTTGATCAGACTTGAGACGCAACAGAAGATGTGGGGACCAGACTGATATCAGACTGTATAAAAAAGAGTTATCATTCTGGGTTAGCAAGGCAATAGGTTTGATGCCATACTGTGGAATATTATGGTCAAAAGAATATTTCTATGGAAACGAGCAGGAGGAGGCCCTCCTCCAGGCCAAATAAGACTCTGGTTTGTGGAAATACAAGCTCATTCACAGTAAGGACATCCATCCATCCATTTCTTCTTCCGCTTATCTAGGGCCGGGTCGTGGGGGCAGCAGTCTAAGCAGGGACTCCCAGACTTCCCTCACCCCGGACACTTCCTCCAGCTCCTCCGGTGGGACCCCAAAACATCTTTTTCCGGTCAAGAACCATGGCCTCAGATTTGGAGGAGCTGATTCTCATCCCAGCCGCTTCACACTCGGCTGCAAACTGGCTCGAAGAAGCCATCAGGACAACATCATCTGCAAACAGCAGAGATGAGATCCTGTGGTTCCCGAACCAGGCCCCCTCCGGCCCCTGGCTGCGCCTAGAAATTCTGTCCATAAATATAATGAACAGAACCGGGGACAAAGGGCAGCCCTGGCGGAGTCCAACATGCACTGGGAACAGGTCTGACTTACTGCCAGCAATGCGAACACAGCTCCTGCTCCGGTCATACAGGGACCGGACAGCTCTTAGCAAAGAGCCCCGGACCCCATACTCCCGGAGCACCCCCCAAAGGACACCATGAGGGACATGGTCGAATGCCTTCTCCAGATCCACAAAACACATGTGGACTGGTTGGGCAAACTCCCATGAACCCTCAAGGACCCGATGTAGAGTATAGAGCTGGTCTAGTGTTCCGCAACTGGAACAGCCCCACAACATCCAGAGACTTGAGGTACTCAGGACGGATCTCGTCCACCCCCGGAGTCTTACCACCGAGGAGCTTGCCAACTACCTCGGTGAATTCAGCCAGGGTGATGGACGAGTCAACAAGGCTCGATAGGACTCCTTCTTCAGCCTGATGGCATCCCTTACTTCCGGTGTCCACCACCGGGTTTGGGGATTGCCGCTGCGACAAGCACCGCAGACCTTACGACCACAATTACAAGCAGCCGCATCGACAATAGAGGTGGAGAACATGGCCCACTCAGAGTCCATGTCCCCAGCCTCCCCCGGGATCAGGAAGAAGCTCTCCCAGAGGTGTGAGTTGAAGACTCCTCTGACAGAGGGCTCCGCCAGACGTTTCCAGCAGACCCTCAGGCTTGGGCCTGCCAGGTCTGTCCGGCTTCCTCCTCCGCCAGCGGATCCAACGCACCACCAGGTGGTGATCAGTTGACAGCTCAGCCCCTCTCTTCACCCGAGTGTCCAAGACATGCGGTCGGAGATCAGATGACACGACAACAAAGTCAATCATTGACCTCTGACCTAGAGTGTCCTGGTGCCATGTGCACCGATGGACACCCTTGTGCTCGAACATGGTGTTTGTTATGGACAAACTGTGACTAGCACAGAAGTCCAATAACAAAACACCACTCGGGTTCAGATCGGGGAGGCCGTTCCTCCCAATCACGCCCCTCCAAGTGTCACTGTCCTTACCCACATGGGCATTGAAGTCCCCCAGGAGAACAACGAAGTCCCCGGTTGGTGCACTGTCTAGTACCCCTCCCAGGGACTCCAAGAAGGCCAGGTACTCCGCACTGCTGTTTGGCCCGTAGGCTGACAGAACAGTTAGAGACCTGTCCCCGACCCGAAGGCGCAGGGACGCAACCCTCTCGTTCACCGGGGTGAACTCCAACACGTCGGCGAGCTGGTGTGGGCTTGCTCATTGCCCCACAGCTCAGCCGCCGCTCCCCACGGGCAACGCCAGAGAAATGGAGAGTCCAACCCCTTTCAAGGAGTTGGGTTCCAGAGTACAAACTGTGCTGACTATCTAGCCGGTAACGCTCAACCTCCCGCACAAGCTCAGGCTCTTTCCCCCCCAGCAAAGTGACATTCCATGTTCCCAGAGCTAGTCTCCATGTCCGGAGATCCGGTTGTTGAGGTCCCCGCCTTCGACTGCCGCCCAGATCTCTCTGCACCCGTCCCTCATGGCTCCTCCCGCAGGTGGTGGGTCCACGGGAGGACGGCCCCACGTCGTTCCTTCGGGCTGGGCCCCGTGGGGAAAGGCCCGGCCACCAGGCGCTCGCTGCCGAGCACCCACCCCAGGCCTTGCTCCAGGGTGGGGCCCCGGTAACGCCAGTCCGGGCGATGTAACTGGCCTTGCTGTCTCTCTCCTCATGTTGGGCTTCTGAACCGCTCTTAGTCAGACCCGTCTCCCAGGACCTGTTTGCCATGGGTGACCCTACCAGGGGCATGAAGCCCCCGACAACCTAGCTCCCAGGATCATTCGGGTGCTCAAACCCCTCCACCACGTTAAGGTGGCGGTTCGGGGAGGGGGTCCATTTTGGGGCTAAAAAGTGACATACAGTGGCTTTAAATACCTGTTATTTGAAAAGAAGGAAATTTTCATAACAAACATATTGTTAAAATGATTATTGTGGAATAGAAATAAAAATAGATAAACAAATTGACAAATAATCTTAATTTTTGAACAGAAAAACTCGTGTTTCAACAAGCGCCTTCAGTCTTCAAAAAGATTTCCATCCTCCACCGCTTGGCGGCAGCAGAGTGCTACACAGATTTACCGCTGGCTCCGCTCCTAAAAAATCTGCGCGGGTCCCGAGTGTGCACCTGCTCCGTTTTCCCTTCACACCAGCACATCCAGCGCTGAGGAGCTCCGTGCGTAAATTACGAGCCGTGAAGGTCACTTTGGCACCGTTACGCACACTTGAAGGCGAACATTTTGACACTAATCAACCGTGGTGCAACTGAATGCCTGAGTGATGTAACACCCCTCAACGGGATTACACACGGTTTGGAGACAGGGAAGCGGAATATAAAGCCTATTGACTTGCCCTTGGAATACATTTGTGAATGGGCAAAGCTGTGTCCCTCCCTCGCCTTTTACGCATTACCTAACGAGAGAGTTTTGTCATTCAAGACGCACTGCTGCTGCTGGCACTGTCCTCACGTTGCCTTGGAGACAATAAATCAATCGCACCACGTATCTCATCACCCATATAGTCTAGATTACACGAAAGGACCCATGCATAGGCTACAATTCAGACGGCTGGCAGGTCGGAATTTTATAGTGGATAGATGAAAAGCGTTAAAATGCAGATCTTTACCCTCACAAAGTTGTGCCTTATCTGTTAGTAGCGTTAAAATGACTTTTTTCCTCCTACAACAGCCTCTTAATAACTGGCAAAAAGACATCAGATTAACACAGTAAATGAGAAACCAACTAAAATTATGGTATATAGGTTATTTATGCAACTGCAGCAAGTAGTTTATGCAAACTGCAAATTTTTTTCGATATTTAATTTGAAACAGTAGCACCCACAGAACAATATCACCCCTCGCCCTTGATCTGAGATTTTGACATCATCAAATTCTATTCCCAACGAGGACCTGCAATGACTTCTGACGTCACTAGGGTCCTGTGATACGATTGGCTGGCGCGCGTAAAAGGAGGGGGCCCCACCACCACTCACCCATAGTCATTGAAACATTTGCGCCGTGCGAGCGTTTGGTTTGGAGGGAGGTGTGTGTGTCATACTCCACTGGCTAGCTCAGATACCCGCCTCTCGCATATATAGTGCGCGTGGAACTCGAGCAAAGCGCAAATTAAAAGGTTTGTGGCCGCGTCTAGACGAGGCGCAGCTGGGTTGATTGTTGAGTTCGTTCGTTCGGAAAGTTTGGAGTTCCAATTGTCTGTTCCATGTCTGTAGTTTCCCCCTACATCTACTGGTGAGTGGCACATCCTCTTTTCTAGAAGCAAGGTGCATTGGTCTTAGGAGATGAACAAGATAGTTCTGAACAAAGGTGGCTGCGTTGGCACGGACGGTTAATAAGAATGTTCGCGCGTAATTTGGGTTTAATCGTTTTCCAAATGGAGAAATTGCAACACGTGGAACAAACAACTCTCTTCCATCATGTGTGTAGGGAAAATATGTAAATTTATGGGGAATTCACCTAGTTTAATAGAAAATTGATACTTTGTTGTTCCATTAATTTAAATAATAATTTAGTCAAAAGTCAAAATTGGTATTATTAATTTTATTTGAAAATTTTGATTGCTACAGACCTTAAGAATGACCTCTCCATCCATCTGTTTTCCATAGATTCTTCTTGATATAGTTCAGTTTTACAATCATAAATTCTACTACAGAATTGTCTTGACTCAATTTCTAGGTTCCAAGGTCACACCTCATCTCGAATGCCAAGCTAGTTTCTTACATTCCCAAAAGTTTAGCTGTAAAATTGCATTCCATATTTTAATCCGAGTGCAAAACCTCTTTCTGCTAAACCTCTTTTTCACATGGCCTATAAATACTGTGTAGTACTTTCCCTGGTTCTGTTCCGCCTCTGTTGTGCACCCACTGGAGTTTCCTTTAAAGAATCTTTCCTAAAGCATTTGAATCTATGTCATGCCACAGTGTATGTTAATGTGGCATCTTGAAGGTTTGCGTTACTTTTTGATCTCAAAGGCTGTCTAATCTGGAATGTGTGAAGTATCTTGTCACGTTAAATTGTTACTAGTTCCTTTTTTAAACAATTTACAGTGGTTCAAAATTATTCCTCACTTACCTTATGTATTCTGAGCATCCTAATTATTCACCACGATGACTTTACAAGAGCTATTCACAACTTTCAGAGAGATGTTTTGCTGTAGTGGTAAGGCTAACAGCAACTGGCATGCCAATGTGCACTTCCTGACTACTGGGCAGTAAATCACTTTCTAATTAGATGCAGACGCTACACAGATTATTTATTTTGATCTCAAGAGCTGCTTATGCAATGTATCTGTATTGGAACTAGACAGATGTTGCTTAAATACATGGAGAAAATTAGGTACTCCTTTATACGGAACTTTTGTGGATAGAGGTGATATTGTTCGCTTTGGGGTTATAAATGGTAAAGTGAGATGTTACGAGAAGTTGGTTGAGTCCAGTCTATTGCCATGGGTGAATAAATATCTTACACTAACCCTAACCCTCACGATGGCCATTCAGTTTGGTGGTGAAGATGTAAGAAGTATGTTGTTGTTTTTTGGTTTTTTTCTCCTGACAGTACGTGGGTAGGCCTGTCACCATGATTTCTATATTGTCTTATCTTTCAATATATATAAAATGAAACATTAATTTTTGGGGGTTCAGTATTGGGGACTTTTTCTTTGTACTCGTGGGAAATTTTTGGCAATTTTTTTCTGTACTAAGATGAGATTTGAGCTGTAGAAGGTCAATTTAGTTCATATTTAAAACCATAGTGTGCATTTTTAGAATAGTATTGGGGAGATGGTTCTGCTTTATGGTTTGGTTTCAATATTCTTGTTTATCGTCTGTAATTACTTCAGCAATATATCAGACTTCAAAATTTGTTATCACGATAGGCCTTTAAATGGGGCTTGGATAAGTATTGTGGTGACTTTTGGTTCCCTGTGCAACTTTTTCTGGTTGAGGGTACCGCTTGCTTGTCTACACGGAGATGTTGTTGCTGGAGTTTAGTTTATCGCCATGGGGACAAGCAGCGACGCCACTTGGCAAGTTGCACATGGCGTCGAAACTTCACGCAGACCAAAGGTGTGTGTTTTATCAAGGTGTTTTTTTATTTATTTTTTTTAATTCAAATACCTGTACAGTGTAGATAAGTTTGACGGGGGGAACATTCCAAGCAAAGTAATGACCTCTCTATGGAAACAAGCAGGTGGCGCACCATCCACCAGAGAAAATATACAGCATCTTGATTTGCTATTACTTTGAAAATCAGCCAGTCTTTGTAATCTTCAAACTAATGGAAGTAAGAAGTACATATTTAAACTGTTTTTGCACGACCAACACAGTCTCACCTCAAAACATAACATGGTGAACATTTACTTGAGTCACTATTCAGTACTTTTCAGAGTAGTTAAGTACTTTTTTTTTCTTTTCTCTTACTCGCAGTGGGAAGAGTAACCAAAACTTTTACTCAAGTAAGTCTACAAGTGTCAAAAGCTTTTGATTAACAACAAGAAATGATTTAAACATTTGTCTTTCTTGCACTACTATTATTCTTTTGAAGTAACTTTTGGCTACTCTACCACCTCTGACAGTGAAGTACAGTCAGTCAATAAAATGAATTTTTATTATTATTATATGCAGACAGCGATTTGGACACTGTCAGCTTTTACCATATACTCTAGTTGAACTGTTTTTGTGAGTAGGCTACGTGCACCTGCAAAACTCCATCACCCACAAGTAATGGAAAAACACTGCAAACATTAAAGGGGACCCCAGCTCTTTTTTTTTTTCCTACACCAAATATTCTAACCTAACCTACATACTTATGCACAGTTGTACACATAGAAAGGGGTGGGTATGTTTGTGCTACTGCTGCTGCTGCTGCTGCTGCTGCTGCTGCTTGGGAACCTGTCACTTTGAAACATGATTTGGCTCAAACCTCAGCTAACATAGCGCAAGGAGGAAGTTCTGAGCCCACGTCTTTACAGTAACCACACGATGCTTTTCCGTCAGCCCCAAAGTTGCTCCTCTCCGGTTCTGCTTGGGTTTTCTGAAGGAACAGGAAGACCTTTTGGTAAACAATGCTCACAAGAATGTAGCATGGAATTTAACTCTGAACGGTAGGCCTGTCGCGATAACATATTTTGAAGTGTGATTATATAATGCTGAACCAATTTACGCCGCTGACACAATAACCCAAGAGCAGATTTATACCACAAAAACATTCTAAATCTACAATATAAAAACAAAAACATGAGCTGCAATGAAAAAATGTCAGAATGAAACACTTCAGTACTTAGTTTGCCTCTGTAATGTGTCATAAAAATGATTAATTCAACCTTTTACAGCTTAAATCTTATACAGACAAAAAAATAACACATTTCCCAGTAGTGCAAAGAAAGTACACACTATACATACTGACCCCTGAAAAATATTGTTCCATGTATCACATATTGAACGTAAGTCGATATAGTAATTATCATGACAGGTCTAGTGAGTAATAAGGAATGAGAGTAGCTGTTAGGGCTGAAAGATGAACCGTGTTTGCGATGTTCCAATTATGTCCATTGCAATTTCGATTCAAAGACTACAGTTATTTACCTGGCTTAACTTCCTCTACAAACAATAAAGTAAATGGTGTAATCTGTTCTAATAGCTGACTGCTAACCCTGTAGTTTAGATCTCTGTAAACATGTTCTGAAATGCAATGGGATTCATGGGTCACATTACAGTCTCAAATGTCAATGCTCCAGGACAGGTCGAAAATGCAGGCTTTGAACAGAGTCAACTATTAAAACAAATTGATAATCGTAATTTTAATCAGAAAAATCGCAATTTGATTTTTTTTTTTTTTTTTTTTTTTTCCTCTTTCAAAAATTGTGACAGTCTGGGCTGTTGGTCAGTATTTTTCATACATACTTTTTGAGTCCAGAGCTCGGAGTAGAGCCGCTGCTCCTACACGTTGAGAGGAACCAGCTGAGGTGGCTCGGGCATCTGCTCAGGATGCCTCCTGGACGCCTCCCTAGGGAGGTGTTCTGGGCATGTCCCACCGGGAGGAGGCCTCGGGGAAGACCCAGGACACGCTGGAGGGACTATGTCTCTCTCCTGGCCTGGGAACGCCTTGGGGTCCCACCCGAGGAGCTGGAGGATGTGTCCGGGGTGAGGGAAGTCTGGGAGTCCCTGCTTAGACTGCTGCCCCCGCGACCCGGCCCCGGATAAGCGGAAGAAAATGGATGGATGACTTTTTGAGTCGGCAGTCTTTACAATTTTCTTTTTTTTTCTTTTTTTTTTTTTACAGCTTATGAACGTGCATTGTGTTCTGCATCCTGATTGGCTGAAGGACTGTAGACCTTTGTCCATCAGTCTCCTCCGTGCCGTGTCTCCTGTACGTTACAGAATGTGCACCTCTTGACAGATTTACATGAATGTTCGATCTCAGTGTGACTCTGAAGTGTTTGCAAGTTTTCTCCCCGACAAAACCCACAATGTCGATGAGACATTCTGCATTGACAAGTTTCCGAAACACTTTGGACTCAAAAGTGTTTTTCTGCACAGAGAGGCAACTCTGTGGATACTAGTGGAGCAGAGGCACGTGAACAACACATTTAAAGCGATCGAGGAAGAGGGGTATGATATACGTAGGTGTGAACTTTGAGAGTGTTTAAACGGGAGAAATGTGAGAAAATGTTAATGCCTGATTTTGCATATTGGGGGTTATTTTTAGAACGTAACCCCTGCGATAAACAAGGTACCACTGTAAAGCTAGTATATTGAAAGTGTCTTGCTCAGGGACATAACACTGATAACACTTGACAGCGGCTGTCAAACCACAGACCTGTACGTGCACTGTCAGTATCGCCTTGGCGCTCCACGATAAGCACTGTAAAAATTAGATTGTTTTAGTGTCTTGCCCAAAGAAACATCAGCAGTGAGTCACGCTGTAGCTGGGGATTAATCTCACAACCTCAAGTTGACGAATAGTGGTTAATTAACTGCGTATATTGTAGTTGTCATTTTGTAAGGACATCAGCTTTGTTTGTTTTGGCCATGTTAAAACAGTGTACCATCACCATAAGCTTACTCAGTTGTATTTCCGTTGACTCCTGCGTGTTTGAGTAATCCTGTGCTGTCTGGCATTTTGAGGCTCAAGTGCGCAGAAAAAAGAAAAAAAAAAAAACTTCTTGGAATCGCAGATGCTAAAATTAGATTCAAGATTGTATTGATTTTAAATTCTTCCAAATCGATACAAAGTTCCGTCGTCCATTACGCATTTGTCATTGGTGAAGAGTTTTATATCATTAGGAGGATGGGATGGAGGATGGATGGTACTTTCCTGGAGGTTGACCTCCAGTTTCCCCAGGGAGAGGTGCTCTTATCTGGAACACAGTGCAGAGGTTGTTGTGAGTATCTACTTGGTTGTACGTTACCTGTTGAAGTATTGTGCCTGTTTTTGATGCAGTCTCCTTTATATGGGTTTGGTCAGTGGTGGATGAAGTACTCACTTGTGTTACTGCTACTTTTACTTGAGTAACTTCTTACCTCTGCATCTGTACTTTTACTTAAGTATCACAGGAAAAAAAAATCTACTTGAAATATTCAAGTAATCATTTAAATTGTACTTTAACAAATGAAAAACACTTGTGTCTTTTTGCTCTTAAAGTCTCTTAATTTTTCTTTAAAATTTTGTATTTATTTTTGTTTGCTTAAAGCTGAAACCTGAACTTGAAAGTCAAATAAAAAAATTAAAAAAAACATCCTCAAATCATAGGAAAAGTACTTTTTACTTTTCAGTCCAGTTGAAAAATGTAGTGGAGTAGAAAGTACAGATACTGCTCTCAAATGTAGTGAATTAAAAAGTGTCCACTGTAAAATTTAAGTGCAGATACTACTTTCTACTTAAGTACTGTACCCTACTACTTGTACTTTGTTACCTTACACCACTAGGTTTGGTCTGAAGCTAAAATAAAAACAAGATAATCAGTTCTTGGCGTAGATCACAATTTTACCAGTTAGGGCTGCAGCGATTAGTCAATTATATTAAAAAAAGTTGTATTTTGATAATCTTAATCATCACTGGACGATACCAACCTTATTTAATCAAAATAAATGTAAAAAATGTCTGATTTCCCATAATACACTTGCATACTAAATACTCTCAATTCAGAACCCTTCAGTCGTCATATTTCAACATTTTGTTCGATAAAACGTTCCAATGTACAACAGTAATAATCGCGTGACCTGTTGATTGACCGGAAAAATAACTGCTGACTAGTCGACCGCTAAAATAAGTGGCGTTAATATGACTGAGCTTCAGGAGCAGGACCACGCCTCGACCTCCTCCTGCTCCTCTCCAGCAAACCACAGCTCACCTCAACCACGCCTCTAATTACCCAGAAGCCCCGTTTATACAAGTCTATCCAAGCAACACTGTCTCCTGAGTCTCCACCCATCCTCCACATCGATCCATGTCATCAGTAAGTCTCTTTATCGCACACCGTTGTTGTGGCGTGGTCCTTGTTAGTGAATCGTTGGTTGCGATTCCAAAGCCCATAGCAGGTTTTGTTTTTGAAAAGTAAAAATGGTTGGCGTACTTTACAAATGGTTAAGTATGCTGCTTTACAAGTGAGTTTAACCAATGATTTTTCAGAGATCAGCTGATATGTTTAGTTTTTTTTATTATTGCCGATACGATTGTTTAAAATCCAGAGAAACCTATGGCCGATGAGCTCTGCCAATATTAGATCATTTTGCCCAAATTCTGTCATTTAAATTTACTACAAACTCACCCACATCTCTTTTTTTTTAACCTATGAGACCTGTGTAGTCATAGTAGTGCAGTTATCTCTTCCCACTCAAGTGTCAAAACAAAGCTTTATGTGGATTCTTTAGGCAGCAGCAGGTTGGGGAAAAAAATTTACCTGCTGGAGATTTCAGTCCGATAACCACTTCGCTAAAACATGCAAATATCAGCCATATCGATCCATCTTTACTTCGCCTTCACTCATTCAGAGGAAAAGGAGCGACAGGAGTTTTGACATATCAGATCGCAATAAGATTTTTCATATCCAACCCTCACCTGTTTTCTTATGAAAACCAAACTCAAATACTTTCATCTGTGTGTGTTTGAGTGATCCTGTGTATTTACAGCTGCTATTTAAGTCGTTCCGTGTCATCGGGTGCTTTCCTTTTTAACCCTCTTTCATTGCGTTGTATGAAGGTTGTAATCTAAAACAGGAAATGTAGCAGAATATTTTTAAAAAAATGACCTGTTATAACACTTTTTCTTGGAAGTTCACCTCAAAAATCCCCAAAGAGTTGTACAGTCACGTTTACAACTGAATTTAGGGCATGGGTTAAGTACATTTGGTAGAACTGGCGTATGGAACTTTTTCTTTTTGATTTTGCGACACCTCTCCCACAATAGCCTGCAGAAGTCACAGCGATATGTCTAGCACTCTTGACTTGAATTTGCACGACACTCGGCAAGTGAAAGTGATCTGGGAAAGGCAGAACGTGAGAATGAATGCTCCGATTGGGCAAAACGCTACAAAAAACACGATCTAGCAAAACTTTGGCATCCCGGCTCGTTCTGCTTAAGACAAAAGCATAGACATGTACGGATTGAAGCGCTTTTGCATTTGTGGAATGGAACGAGATGAGTCTTGCTTTATTTCTGTTAAAATAGCCATTGAATTTTGCACAAACCATAATGCTGCGCTGTGATTGGTCCAAACTCCTTCCTATCATGCGATGAAGGTTAAAACCGGCATTGGAACAAAGTTGGATTCTCGTGTTATAAAATTCCTTTTTTTTTTTCTTTTTTTTTTTTGGAATTTTTTTTTTTTTTTTTGGAATTTTTCTGTTAGTTATTGTAACTTTTTTATGGTTTGCTAACACAACATTTTTAGATCACTGTTACCTTTTTATTGATTAAAAAATGCTACTCACGAAGTAGGGTGGACAAACGTATGAAGACGCGCGCAGATATGACTTAAGAAGGCCGTTTGTTCTTAAAAATAGGGATGTGCGATGAATTTTTTGAGTTATGACCTCGATCCAGATTGACACTCGGTCATGGCCAGTAAAAGCCGATGGTTCGGAACTCCATCTCACCGTCAAGCGTGCCATGTAACCTTATAACAACTTGGCGTTATATTCACTCGTCTGCTCCCCTCCCTCCTCCATCAGTTCTCCCTCCTCCTCTCTTTCTTCTTATTGTCCTCTTCATGTTTTATTAGGCCGGTGCTCTGTTATTCTTAGCCAAGCAGGATGTTTATAGGATCCCAGTGCAGAAATATGACGGACAAGGACTCGCTGTTTATCTCCACTCCCCACTCCTCTGCGCAGGTCCCTCTCCTGTGCTCCATGGAATATCTAGAATATTTGTATGGTTTGGCTTCACGTGTCTATTTTCATTCACTCGTCTGTTTAAAACGACACATCTGGCAGATTTTGTGTTCCGTAATCCTTGCATATCCTCCTTAACCTTCTTTTTGTATTTTTGGATATCCGGGTATTGTCTCCAGAAATGTCTGCGGTGTTCTGCTGGACTGTGCTGGAAAGGTCATGGCACACGCAAAGTTTTTGTATGCAACTCTGATGGTTATGAAAAAATACATGTTTATACATTTTTCGGACTGTATTTTAAGTGTATTTCCATAAACTGTGTGTAATCTATGCAAGTACACCACAGTCCACTGACAAAACCA
Organism: Periophthalmus magnuspinnatus; assembly: GCF_009829125.3. Lineage (NCBI taxonomy): Eukaryota > Metazoa > Chordata > Actinopteri > Gobiiformes > Gobiidae > Periophthalmus > Periophthalmus magnuspinnatus. Next base: position 19,604,027 of record NC_047147.1, on the reverse strand, counting down.
CAGTGGCAGAGCGGTTAGTAAGTCTCCCTTTTTTTCTTTTTTTTTTCTTTTTTGAGCAAGAAGGTCTCAGATTCAATTCCCCGACCATGTGTCTGGCTCAAGAGTATTAGACCCCGGACACTGCACTGGTTCTTTCAGTGTTATTAAAAGGCCACATTTGCTTTTTATAGAAAATGTGCAGAATAACAAAGCCGTACCTTTGGCTTGACTGGGCCATTTATTTCCTCCAGTTGAAATGATCTGCGATATTCCATTTTATTACCTCATCTATATTTTATACAGTTAAGGTGATGTAGTTAAAGGCAGTTTATCATGTTCTTATGACAGTAAAAACAAAATCATAAACAGAACTACTTCATTTTAAACCGTTTGCATAATACAAGTGAGGAATGACTTTGGACCACTGCATTCAGAGCATCCTAATTATTCACAGCGACGAGTTTATAAGTACTTTTCACAACTTTCAGAGGCCAGTGGTGAGTTGACAGCAACAAGCTAACAACAACTAGCATGCTAACAGTGCACCTACTTAACCTTGACCTCTAAACGCTTTATAATTAGATCATAGTACACAGCTGACTTATGTTGACCTCAAGAGCTGCTTATACATTATATCTGCACTGGGGCAAGACACATTTTTCTCAACCACATGGGAAAAAAAATCTGGTACATCCACTTTAAGTCAGTCACGTCACTGTCAGGGTTTGAGGTTTGGTTCCTTGCCATTTTTTTACTATTACTAAGGACAACTAGTATGCCAAAGTGCGCTTCTTTAATTTTGGACATTAAAACGCTTTATAATTGGATGCAGATAGTTCACGGTGGACTTGTGCTGTATAGGCAGCTCTTGAGGTCAAAATATCTGTACTGGGGCAAGACATATTTTGCTCAAGTACATGGAAAAAAAATGGCTTTTACTATAGCTGCATGCAAAAGTTAAATCTGTCAACTGGACAAAACGTTGGAGTGAAGACGTTTCTCTGCTCATTCTAGCCGCTTCTTCAGTGCATTCAGCTACTTTAAGTCACCCCACTATCAGTTTGTGGTTTGATTCCTGCTATTTACTTGGATTAGTGGTGCTAACTAGTTGAATAAAAACCTTCTGGTTGGTGGTCAAATGTTCTAACCACTAAGCCACTGCATAGACCTTTTTTGGGTTCAAACATTTTCACCCATATCCTTCGATTCTAGGACTGGCAATTCTTGTTTTTACAATTGGTCTTCTGCAAAAGTCACATGAATTCAGTTTGGAATTTGCAATGGAATCTATTTTTGCTTTTGATTTATTTCTTTTGCAGTTGCACGTGCTTGTGTGTTTCTGTTTTTAGCTGTTTTTCCGCTTTTCCAAAAGGCCAGGTCCCATAAGATTTAGGATCCAGACTGGGCCGCAGCACAACAAGGCTAACCCTGACCGCCGCTGTAATGGGTAGCTTCAGAACGGCAGGACAGTCCAAGGAGTTAGAGGGATGCACTTAAACATTCGGTGCGGGTTCTTTCCTTGCTCTGTGCCTTATGGTAATGTGAGTGTTACCTAATGGGGTTAGCGTGACGTGGCTGCTTGTGTTTACGTAACCATAAGTCATCATTTTAAGTAGGACTGTGCCCAAGAATCAGTTGTATGTATCCTTGCTTAAGAAACTATTTTTAAGGTTGTTTTTTTCTTTTTTTTTTTCCCCCTTTTTTCCCTCCTTGTTTAAATTTTGGTTTATGTCTGCAACAGTTTGAGTTTCTGAAAATTACAAAAACAAACAAAAAAATTGAATGGCATGTCATTTTAACCAGATTTAGCTGCACAACCCTACCGAAAGACTTTAGTGAATATTTTGTGCCATGTTTGTCATCAATCCTTCCAGCACATGTATGAATAATCATTTACAATTATTAAATACGATGCTTGTTATATTTGATTAATCAGTCTGACTGGTCACTTGTATTATCCATTCACTCCATACCCACTGTGATAAACTGCGATTGTAGCCACAGCTGCTCTGGGACTGACCTGAATAGATAGAAATGTGGCTGCCAATCTGTGCCTTTGGTCCCTCTGACCACCACTGACCCTCACACACCACATTCATACCAACGGTACACTGTAGTTTTAGTATCAGTCAGTATAGCTATAGTATGAGCATTAATATTAGTGTTTAATGTAATTTCCTGCTTTGAAAATGCACTCGCCTCACAGCAGTTTTTGTGGATATTTTTGAAACTACTACAAATGAGCTCCAGCCCGCGATAAATCATTCAAATTCCACCTCCAAAGTGGGTCAAAAAGCAATTGTGTTACTGAACCCGGCGACAGGCTGATATGACTAAGCTGGCTGTTCTTTGTCCTTTAAAAGTCAGTTAGCTCACACGTAGCGCACCAGCCTGCAGCCACTGACCAAAATGCCCTTTACTTTAAATAGCTCTCGTGAGAAGGCCCGCCAGCGTCTCCTCTCAAAACATGGGGCTACTTTTTTTTCCTCCCAGATGATAATTCTCAAAAGTGGATGCATCGGACGTGGATAAACAGTGGTCTAAAATGGAAAGTTTGATGGAACGGAGTACATGACGGTCGAATACCACAGCACGCCCCCAGCACTCTCCAAATGACTGATTGCCTAAAGAGCTTGCACATTAGAGCCGTTAGCGAGCACCTTATGCAAGCGTGTGTACCAAAGCCCAGAAACTTTGTGGTCACATAGAAAGAGAAACCCCCAGAGCATACACCGTGAGCCGTACTGAGAAAGAGTTGGTTAGAATTCAGAATAACGTTTATAATTTTGTCTATTGACTTTAATCGGCCCCACCCACTTTTGCTGTAAATGCTACTAAACCGGGCCTTCTTTGTGGTTACACTTACAGTTAAGCGGGAATCCCATGCATTTCAATGGAAAATTTGAGAAAAGTTTTGCCGTTAAATTATGATTTTAAAGTTGATTGGTTTGTATAAAATGAACAGTGAACACTCTATTTTGACGCTAAGGAATTGACTTGATACTCCTTACCTATTCTGATACCACAATGATGATTAAAAACACTCTTTATTTAGGGAATATGTGATTGTTCAACATTAAATAGTAACATTTTCTTTTTATATTCCCGTGTGGCCTTATATCTGTGTAATTCCCCACTTGTCTTGGTAGGTTCCATAGTGGTCTACGGGTGTATACTAGTCTGTGTCTTATACTTGTTCTGATACAGCTCAAGATCATTGTAAAGTTATTCAGGAAAGGTTCATTTATGCACTATGAATGGGACTTTTTTTTTTTTTTTTATATTGATACCCGCTCAAATGAGTATACAGTATTGATTAGTGTCAGGTTTATGGAGATTAGGACTGTCAAAAGTACCAAAAATCAAACTCTAACTTTGCCTCTTCCTTCTTGTTTCCATGGAAATGTCATTCCTTTTGCAGAGAATGTTCAGTACTATGGTTTTAACTTTCTATTGCCATGGAATCATGCAGGTCACACACCACCTTCAGAAAGTTGCATAAAACTAAACTGAAATAAGTTTAAAATATTTATTTCATGGTTTCCACATAATTATCTTTAGTGATTGAGTACAGTCTTTTGCTTCTGCGCAGTTGAAAATAACTAATTATGCCTTGGGTTTATATGGCACTTTTCAGGGTAATTCAAAGATGCTTCGTAATAGTTAACACAAAACAAGGACAGGACCAACTAAATAGGGCTTAAACCTGCTTTGCAAAGGATAAAATATGGTTGCATGCAATATTTACAGTTCTATGCAAATGCTCTGATCTTGTCACAAATCGCTGCTCTTGGTACATTTTCTTTTTCTTCGTATAATATATATATATTTTTTTTTTTATAAGAGAAAATATCATATTGCCATGTCAGTGTCATAATCTGGTATTTTGTATTCATATAGAAATAATAACACTTACTCTGTTGTAGGATGCGTGGATCAGATATTGCCGCAGATACTAAATATTGCCTTCCAAATATCGGTTCAGTCAATATCCTGTTTGGACGTATAAATGTATGTAATATCCCAAAAAGTCTCAGTGTTTGAACTTGTATTTACACAGCTGTTTTATAGTTACTTGAAGGTTACGGTAACGGCTAAATAACACAATTTGCCTTATTTTATTTGTGTTTAAAGGAAATAAATGCTGTTTTCAATCTCTGCGCTGGTACCGGGATCGAAATCTGTATCGGAACTCTGTAGAAGGATCGTTATTCCAAAAAACCACCTCACTTTGCATTTAAAAGCATCAGTGATTGACAGGGTTGTTGCAGTATATTTTTGTTCTCTGCTGGATCAGTTCATGCTACAGAAGGAGCCGTTCTAAAGGTTGTAATGAATCCGGCTCTATGGTTGCATAAGCATCACAGGGCATAGGTGTCATTCTCGCTGCTGAGGAGGCACTTGTTGGCTGGTTAGTAACTCAACAGTGATCCAATGGTCCAATGATCCAGCTAGGTACTCTCGAATCCTGACGAAGTCTTACTCAGGATCTTTCTGGGATTGAGCACTAATCTTTTCCTAGATTTCTGTGGGCCAGTGTGGTTTTCTGGCATTTTGTTTTGTAAAATCTTCTACACATTTTGGGTTGGTCCTTGCTTATAACTCAGGCTGTATGAAGTATTGTGTTGTCCAGAAAGTAGGATTCTAGATTCAAAATTCACATTGTTAAAAAAAAAACCTGAAGTATTAACATTTTAGAGAAGACTGAAATATGTTCTGACAGTCATGCGATCCTTGAGTTAGTTTAACAGTTCATGTTTGTAGAGGTCTAAACTACAGGTAAAATATGATTTTTCTATAATTGCTAGATATTTTGTTCTATGCAGACGACATTCTATTATCTAAATGACTCCAGCCTTTGCACTAACTCGGATTGTGTTTTCAAATTAATTGTGAAATATTGTGCAGCCCCATGTTAGACCTTGTTTAAACCTGGAATAGTCCTGGTTTAGATCTGGTACCACTGGTTTGCATAATAAGGTGATGTGGAGTGTCATACCTCATAGTGTTGTTCTCTCTGCCTCCACAGCCCAGTGTTTGTGCCCTGCTCAGACATGACTGAGGTGATGATCAGCAGCACCCCCATGGAGGACATCCGGCTGAGCCCCGGCAAAGACAGGCTCTCCTACCAGGTACATGCACACACACATTTACACACATACAAAAGGACAGCGTCTCCTACCACATACAAGCACATGCAAAAGGACAGCATCTCCTACCTCATACATGCACAAGTGGGTCTGCCATGAGAACAAAAGTTGATTATATATTACATAAATATCTTCTTACGATAATATTGAAACTACTTTAAATACCATTGACTACACCAAAGCAGGATGATCCTGTGAAATCTTTCTCTAAATGTATACTGTAAAATGAGTTTGAACAAAGACAAGAGACAAGACATAGAAGTTACTAATTATTCAGCTCTGAACAGGCCAAATCTCATATTACAAAATACGTTCCCGACTAAGAACACGTACACACTTGAGCCCCGAAAAGTTTTATCGATTCGTTTGGATTCCACTGTAGTGTCATCCTTTTCTAGAAGTATACCATAGTGTGTTATGTAAGGCGTTGTTGCAGACAGCTTGATTAGTGCGGCCCAGATGCAGGTGTACAGGAATAGCAGAGTCCATCAGGTGCTGATGACAAGCTCTTTCCACGCCTTTGTTTTACTGTCACTTCAGGAGCTATTCTTGACACATGTACGACCTCACGTCTGACAGGGACCTGCTCGGCTTTAGCGGGCAGAAAATAACTCCCATGCAAAATGGCCTAAAATGGTCTCAGTTAATAGAACTGTATGTAGCATACACTCTTACAGTTTTAAATATTAATATATAATTTATTCCAGAGCTTTAAGCTGCCTAATAGAGGATTCATTAATGACTCATCTGAATGGTCTCTACCTTAACCCCGCACCTGCAGCCAGAGAGTCCTTTTTAGGTTTAAACCAACTGGATTTCAGCATTGAAACTGGCAACACAAATGGAGAGATTCATGGGAGGCTCATTCTGCTTTTTAATTGGATAATCTTCATGTTATAATTTGGTGTCTTGGTTCAACAAGACCATCATGTCCAATGTGTTTGATAATTATTGTAATGTGAATTTATTATCAGTATAAGCCTGTTTTGATTTGAACATGTTTATTACCTGGGGACAGATTATTATTATTATTATATATTTTTATTGAATTATTAATTTATTATATATATATATATATATATATATATATATATATATATATATATATATATTTTTTATATTTTAACTTATTTATTTTTTACAAAACCATAGATCAAACACATCCAAATATATTCTTGTTTATGCAGTTTGTTTTCAATATGGATTTGGCAGTGTAGTGCATTTTGTTAAAAGGCCCTGTACCCAGTTTTGAACTATGAACAAACATGTTTCAGGATGAACTGTTAGCCACGCCCACTCCATTCTCTCACTCTGATGTTGGAACGAAGACAATCAGCTGTTGGATGTGTAAAACCATGTGTAAACAACAGCATGTGACTATTGGATCCAACTGTGAGGACCATACAGAAGCAACAACCAGGGACAGATTAAAATGCCTTTTATATATTTGGAATATCACTAGTATTTATATATAATTTTTCCCCCCATAAATTGCTGCTTTTACAATGATTGATATACTTGTTGTGGGCGAGATTGAAAAATGTGCTAGATCAGATATCTGCTTCCAAATATTTGTTCAGCCGATATCTTAGTTGGACATATAAATTGATGTAATAAGACGTAGTTGGCCAAGAAAGTCTCATAATGTTTTTATCCTACTAGTAACTACACGAAAACTTTGTATTAAAAGACAAATTCAAATTAGGATCAGTTTCATCTTATTTTACATTTGTTTTAAGTAAATAAATGCTGTTGTCAGTCTCTGCACTTATATCGGTTGGTATCGGGCATGGGCAGATACTTAACCTACTTAACTAAACTTATACTATCGGGATCAGAAGTGAAAAAGCCAGATTGGTGCATCCCTGTTTACAATATACTGTATGTATGTTGAGCCTAGACGCTTTAGAATGCCACAGTACCACCCTTAAAATACTCGTCGCGTGCATGAAAATCAAATGGAAATCCAATTCGGCGTCCACAAAGCCGGCTTCCTTCCTTATAGCATTTGAAGCTAGTATGACTAACACCATCCGCTCCTGTTTACCATCAGCCACCCAACACACTTCCAGCTGTATCCACTGAAGATTATTGAAATGACTTGGCCCATACAGAGGATAAGGAAGTGGCTGCGTCCATACTGTAGTAATCTCCCAGGACTGCTAACACGCTCTCTATCCCACTCCGAAGGCTCTTAAAATAGCCCTCATTGTGTAGTGTGAAGTGCGAAAGGTGGAAGTCAGACAGGCTGTGACATATGAGGGTATCGGGAGCAAAAGGGCAACTACGCTTTGTCCGGGCACCCGCAGAGGACGCATGGGAGACGGCGATAAGAACGTGATTGGACATAGGTAGGCCTGTCATGATGATCAGTATATCCACTTATCGTTCAGTATATGAAAGCTGGGACAATATACGTGCGGCTCAGTGTTTATCGTGTGTACAGTTTCAGTGTAAAAGCAGGGACATTTGGGGGATTTTTGTTGGTAGAAGATGAGATTTGAGATGTAGAGGGTTGAAAAAGTGTCATTCTGCGATGTATTTGCTGCAGCTCGTGCCACTTACTAGTACTGTGTATTTAAAAATAGTTTACTGGGATTATTTTACATTATTGTTATTGTATCAGTGCCATAAAGTACTTTCAGTATTATTGTTTATCGCAGTATGTCTCCGTAGCAGTATAGCGTGCTTCAAAATATGTTTTCGTGACAGGCCTAGAACTCTATTAATCTTACAATGCTGTCACAAATTATGTTCTCTACAAAGAACAAAATATCCAGTTTTAAGTTTGTTAAAGATCTATTGTTCTTTTGTCTGGTATGTAGTTATAATCTTTGACATCCGTGGATCATTAGGTAATGTTTTGGACATTTTAAATCACAATTTTGATCTAAAATGACTTGATAAAAGAAACAAGGCCATTAACTCCCAGGTTGAAAATGCAGAACAGATTCTCTCCTGCCTTTTTACAGCACATCACGCAAACGTAATCCCGTAAGTCAGATTAAACTCTTTTATATAAATACATTGTCTCCTAGTACTTTTTGCTGCATAAATGGTAGTTTTTGCATGAACTCCCCCTGCAGGTGTGGTGTTGAGTGCAGTTTGAGTCCGATACATAATAGTTTTGTGAGGTTTTTGTCATCCAATAATTTCTATTCTCTCCATTAAACCAACTGATCATTGTTAATTAAAATTTGACTAATTGCCCTAACGTTATTGGTCCTAGTGTTGTTTACAATGTACGCTACCCTACCCTTTTAAACCTGTGTGGGTCCAAGCATTTCATCTGCACAGATTTCTTCTACTCTTCTGTCATTTCTCGAGGAAGAATGTAAGCTCATATATAAAACTGCATACTTGTTTTATCAGACGACTGTCCACATTCACAGGATATTTTTAGCTGGTTTTGTGTGTTCCTCGGCCTCATCCATCTCCTGGAGGAATCTGTGTGGACACAGCTGGATCTTCTCCATCTCCTCTCCCTCTTCATTTCATTTCTCTTCATCTCTTTTTCTCATCTCTCTCTCTCTCGCTCTCTCATTGGTTCTTTGTTTCTCTATATATATCTGTTATCTTTTGTTTCTCTCCCTCTGCTTGTTTCTCTCTCCATCTTTCTTTCTCTCTGTTTGTTTCTCCATCTTTTCAGCTTGTTTCTCTCTCCATCTTTCTGTTTGTTTCTCTCTCAATCGTCCTTTCTTTCCCTTTGTTTCTCTCTTCTTTCCCTTTGTTTCTCCTTCCATCTTTCTTTCTCTCCGTTTCTCTCTCAATCTTATCTGTTTCTCATTCTTTCTCTATTTCATGCTCTTTTTCTCCATCCTTCTCTCCATTTCTCTTATATCCCCTGTCTTCTCTCCATCTTTCTCTCTTTCTCATTCTTTCTATTTTTCCCTCTTCATCTCCCTCTTCTTCTCTCTTCATCCATTTCCCTTTTCTCCTCTTCTTCTTCCCTCTCTCCAGTCGGCGCAGTGCCCAGACAGCCACACTGCCCCCACCGCCCCCAATGTCTTGGAATGAAATATGCAGGTCTAAAAATACTTCCCGGGACAAATGCTGTTCTTGGCCGAGTCGGAGGCTGTTTGTTTGGGAGCTTTATGAGAACAGATGCGGAGAACCAGTCTCATCCGCACAGCGCTGTCTAAAGCAGGAGCCTCATATCCCTGTGCCTGTCATATGAAGATCCACTGCCGACGACCTCTGACCTCACGGGTCAAGTGCCCGGTTACATAAGCCAATTTTCCATCGACTGTTGCGGCTCCTGAATGTGCACAGAGTCGACTCAATTGGTGGTTTTCAGATTCTAAAATGTGATATTATACAAGGAGAAGGGGCAAGAGTTTTCCCCGTTGTTTACGTTGTACTTTGCCATGAAATATCCAAAAAGTAAATGCACAAATGTTGAACCGGATTATTATATCATTAACTAGACCAAAGAACTCGATGCATTATAACCATAGACTGTATGTGTAAATGGACATGGCTAAACCGCTAGCTGCCACACTCCAAATAGGAAGTGATTTAATTGACAGCATTGCTAAGCACCCACTTCCTGCTAAACCAGCGGAGCAGGTGGGATGTTCTCTTCAACAGCCTCGCCCCAGATTGGCTCTCTGGTTGCCATGATACTCGCTGTCGGAATTCCTAATATGGAACTCGGCTCCAAATTTCCTCCTATAACTGCTAGCCTCAAAGTCCACTTCTTCTTAGTCAGTGATTACAACAAAAAACTGCATTTCAACAATATTTTTAGATTCCCCTAAATCTGTATTAAAAATGACTGGCCTATTGAATTTTGTGACATCATCTGAAACCCAGCAACAGTGAAGCAGAGTTGAAGTACAGTTCAGTACAAAACCATTTGTATTGGTGGGTAAAATGGCAAAATGTTTTGTTTTTGTCACGGTTCATGTACAGCGTATGGTTCTGTTGTTTTTATGAGGAAAAGGATGTAATCTGCCTGTTCTGAAACTTCACTGTTTGGTTAAATCCAGCTGTCACTCACTCAGAGAGTTACATGGGCTGAGCAATAGAAGTGGAAGAGAAAGTGTCTGAGCAGCTGCATTAAATGGATAATGGCTAGGACTGTTTTGGTCATATTGTCAGAATCCAGTCATATTTTAAGTGTTATCTGGGGTGAAGCTTTCTTGTGATTTCAGGTGTTATCCAAAAGTTATCCCAGTCCATGTCTTAAACTGAGACAATAAAGCAGATAAAGTATAGAGTCATAGAAGCAGTCTCTGCCGTTGACTTAATCCAGTCTTTCATCTCAGGGCGTACAGTAGTTTTCCAGTGCGTCAGGATAATCCTTGACGCTGTTCCAACCATGAGCACAGAAAAAACAGGTTTGGAGATTTTCGGCACCCGAGACTGGTCTTCTAATAAACGCAGATCTGAAAAGACACCTGAGCTCTACCAACCTATTAGAACCACCATAACTTTAATCAGGTATGACATTATGAAAGAACATTCCCAGAAACAATGAAGAAATATCCCAAGTTCAATTTTACATTTCCAAAAAAAGTTATCAGGGATTATTTTCATACTGTGTAACCCAGTCGTTGCTTGATAGTATCTGTTTGAATGTTCTTTTGTTTGCATTTACTTATGGCTTCACATATTTCTCAGACACTTTACATGAGAAATGGTGGGAGATTTTGTCAAGGTTAAGATCCCTCTGTCATAAAAGTTTCATGTTTGAAGAATCACCCTTTTATTGTTCAACAACATATAAAACTGAGATGCAGCGTGGCATTTTAATAAAATCTAAAATAAGTTTCTCACCACCCTCTAAATGTATCACAGTGCCTCATTTGTAACTATCTCCATGTTTAAATGTTTAAACAAGTTCAGCCTAAGACATAAATTGCCCGTCTATGTACAAATCTCCAATAGTGTGAATGCCACTGCAAAACACTTTTCCAATACAGATAGTAGAGATATGGAAGATCTGCCTCAGCAAAAGTGTGCATCTGTTTGGAATAATCCAGCTAAGTCTCAACTTTTGCTTGATTGATGTAACATGAGGAGTGACAGTTTGTTATGCACTGCCAATTTGAATAACCTCAGCAAGCAAGGTCATGTCGGCCCGCGGAGGTGTTTGGCTTTGTTGCTCATCGTCTCTGTTTTGCAGGATGCCACGTGCGCTCATTCCTGTTTTTAGTTTTGAAAGCATGGTGATTTCAAGCTTTTTCCCTTTACAAAAACAACACCAATACTTTACACCAATGAGAGAACTTAAAACTGAGCCACACACTTTCAATAGAAGTCAAAGTGTGACTCCTCCATCTCCAGATCTTGGTCAGAACTACTTTTAGCTGGAGGATTTGACCTATTGTGCATGTTTTGGGTTGGGTGAAACTGCATGTTCTCCCTGTGTCTGGGTGGGTTTCCTCCAGTCACACCAACCTCTACATATGGAAAGGACCGGGCACCAAACCTAGAACCTTCATGCTGTGAGGTGAAAGTGCCACTCAGCCTCCATAGGATCGATATTACGACTGAGATAGCATTATTTGGTGTCTGAAAAACAAAAAAAAAACAAAACAGATCAATGTTTTTCACTACTGCTACAGCTATATTTACCCACTTCTTCATCACTAGTCTAGTCTTGACCACCCCGTCTTCATGTTTTTGTATCTCCAGATCTTCCCGGACCCATCGGACTTTGATCGCTGCTGTAAGCTGAAGGACCGGCTGCCCTCCATCGTGGTCGAGCCCACAGAGGGGGAGGTGGAGAGCGGGGAGCTGCGATGGCCCCCGGAGGAGTTTGTGGTCAGCGAGGAAGAGGAGGAGGACGACGAAGAAGATGAGGAACAGCACGCGCACAACAACGGCAACCTGCAAAACGGACAAGCCACGCAAATCTCCCAGCACTAGGCTCCCGTCCGCTCCCCCCGCCACCACCAGCCGCCATCTTGGTAGACTCCAACCCAAAGTAACATTCTGTCACCAGACCAAAATATTTCTTTCAGCAATATTTTGTTCCTCAGTGTTCTGTCATCGATGGAATTTAAAGACACTGGTTTTCTTCATTTTCAACAAGAATGAACTTTCTTGAATGGACCTTTTTGTTTTTTTCACATCATTAAAAGTTACAGAAAGTTTTGGAAAACTCTGGAGAAGCTGCGTCTCTGTAGCACGACGTCAACAACATAAGCAATAACATTTTAATTATGATTTTGGTTTTTTTTTGGCAAGGTAAACGTCATTTTGCTCTTCCTTAGCCTTCCACTGTGTCTACCGGAAGTCGTGATGTTTGGGGAGGGGGCACCCGCAGCCCTTTAGCCCATGGACAGAGCCTCGCTGCTGGGTTAAGGCTGCTTTGTGTTGTCCTCTGTTGTGGTTTGTCCCAAAGGCTTTGATTTCTGCACATGTTCACACTGACCGAAGATTCTGTTGGGGTTGAGATGGGCAGTTGGATAAACATAGATGCTCGTTTGTGTAAGCAGTTAAATGAAGGGACCATTTTGTTACTGTTGTTGGGCCTAAAAAGTTCAAATGGTTATGTGTATATATTGATGCCCTACAAAGCTTAACATAAAGTAAGAAAGCTTCGAACAAAATGACTTGATTTGGTCTTATTCAATCTTTTTGAAATGAAGATGCACTGTGCAAATTTTTAGGTGTGTCGGGGTTTGTCCATCACCTGCTTGTCGCCATGGAGATGTTATTGGATTGCCTAAAATGACCCACAGTATGGCATTAAACTATCTAGCTTGCATTTATTCAATTATACGTGTTTTTGTTGCTCAGATATTCATGCATCTTGAATATTATGAGCTTTTTGTGCGCAGTGCTGCCTCTCCAGAGAGCTGAGTTTTAAGTTGGCCTGGTCGTCTCCATGGAGATAGACAAGTTTAATGTCATGCTGTGGAACATTCCAGACAAACCGATGGGTAAATGATCACGTTTATATAGCGCTTTTCTACCTTCAAGGCAGTCAAAGCGCTTTACATAAAAGAACTAGTCATCCATTCACACACACTGGGGGTGAGGTGGGTTAAGTGTCTTGCCCAAGGACACAACAACAGTATTCATCTGTGGAAGCTGGAATCACACCGCTAAGAGGATGCGCACTCTACCAACTGAGCTACAGTTACTTTTTCACTCGCACTCACTAGAAAAGTTACATAGTGCATCTTTACGAAAACAAATATATGATTATTTTGTGTGATTATGTTGTTCACAATTGGGAACCATTTCTACTCTGCCAAAAAAAATATATCGCCAAAATACAATAATTTCCATAATTTTCAGTCTAACTTGTGCAGATTTGTCTTTTGGTGGAGTGTATCTCTAACTGCTGTCTAAATTCTGTCTTGTAACCGTTTTTGTGAATAGTCTGTTGAATTTTTCATGTTTAATATTATCCACTTCACCTGCAATAATTGTCTGATTTGTCTGATTTGTGGCCTTATGTTCAATAATTTACACAAATATTAATTGAGAAGGCGGCATACCAGCATATTCTACCTATGTATATTTTTAAAAGTCAGTCTGGCAATGTTGTGAGTGAATTGGTGACTGGTGAAAAAGATTTTAAAGATTTTTGTGGGAGGAATATGAAAATTGTTTTAAAAAAAAAACATACAAAAAATGCAATGTACAGACCCATGAAGAATATTTGTAAATATTTGTAGTTCTTTGTATTAGAAAAGTAGTGTGATTTCCTCTGGGTGGTTTGTATCAAAAATAAAGAAGTCTTCCTTTTTGCAAACATTTATATTGTCGTAATATGATATGAGTGGGCAGTATCTCAAACAGTAATGTTTAAACATGTTCACCATTTTGTCATTTCAAGAACTTGTGTGTATGGTTTGGTTTATACAATTCTTCTAATAAATAGCAAAAAATATTTGATAGCCCCTGCCAAGCATGAATGACGCTGTGTCCACACTTTGCAGTTTGAAATGTTGTTAAAGACTCAACTGGTAGATTTTTATGCCGTTTGCCCAGGTATTGCCTGAAGACACACACTTAATACTATTAGAACCATCTACTTTATTGTTTGAGGGCAAATGCTTATGGAGTGTGCCACTGTCACTTTGTCAGCAATCTCACCAAAATACAAAAAAATATCTTCTATATTTTGATTGTATATGGTGCCACAGAGAGTTGAGGATGACAATATGACTGCATTGTCAACAGCTACACAACTTTTTTTTTCCTTTTTTTTTTTTTTTTTGTGGCAACTGGCAACCTACATTTATTTGATAATGTTTATTGAATATTTTGGTATCCATTTTTTACATATATTTTTTTTAAACTGTAGATTTTAGGGATGCAAGATAAATCACAATTGAATTTGAGAAAAATTGCAATTTGAATGGACACAACTGGCAAATCAGGCTGCAAGGTTTGAAATGCCATAATTTCCTTAAAACATGAACTTTATAAATTGCAAATCTAATCGCAACGCTTATCACAAAATTTGCAATAGGATATTTTACTCAAATCATCCAGCTCTAATAGGTAGGCTTATTTGGAAGTAGAACCTTGGTAAACATCTATTTTTGTGGCAACTGGCAAACTACATTTATTTGAATATTATAAAAACTCATACCAAATATAAAGTAGTAAATCAAATTAAAATGGTGTTGGTATTGGGATAACCTATTAAAATGAAACTGTGGAAGTAGGGCTTGAGTCACTAGCATGGACTATATAAAGCTGCTAGCATCAGTGTGGACATGGCTAACATGCATCTTCCTAATACGTGTGGTGTTAGCGCAGTGTGTCATTGCACCTTTCATACCGGGTACCAACTTCGTACTTTTAGCCAAACTGCGCATACTTAATAGCAACTGTGTTAAAGTCATTTATAGGTACTTTACAAATTATATTGTGTATTTATATTAAGCATAGTTGTAAAATCCTACCCGGTACTACGTCAATTCGATTACTCCTTCATGTATAAATTAATGGAGAAGCCAATCCTCATATTACAATATATAAAATGTTTAATTCATGATATTTAAGTCTCCACTCCAGTAACATGTAAAGAAAAAGGATGTTTAGTGGTCTGCTAAATGTACGATAGCATTACCATCGAACAAAGTGTCCACTAATTATGTCTACGTTTAGCAGCAGCTAGCATCCAATGTCCACACTTGCAAAATAGTGGAAATCTTAGATAGCTATATATTAGATCACATGCTAACAACACGTAGGCCAACTTAAACCCAGAAAATAAATAAAACTGTTAAATGAGGCACGTTTAGCTAGCTTAGGTTATCTTTAAGGTTGTAAGTGGGCACCCGGTACAAAAGGGTCATTCCACTGTGTACCAAACTGTCTTCCTTGTGTCTGCCCGCTGTTTCCATGTTTGTGTAAAGCTCAGGGAGACGTGCCACCGCCATCTTGTTTTTTTTGTTTTGTTTTTGGAATCTTGCGCACTTTGTGAAACTGTAAATAAACATTTGCTACCCGACTGTGTGCAGCTTCACCTGCTCTCACTTCCTGCCCTGTTTCTCGCATAGCTACAAGTCTAACCAATGTAACCAGCAGCTTTTCAGATCAGGCCACATGCTACTTCCTGTCTTTGAATGTTTCTGTGCAGCGTTTGTTATCTTTGTAAATGCAGTTATAGCTTCAGTGTAAAGTGTAGCCTACATGAACAGCACATGTTTAAACTTGGTAATTTCACATAACAGAATCAAATATGAGATTGTGGAAGAGTGCAGTGGCCCGTTGAATGGCAATGGAGAGTGGGTCAAATGCAGTAAATAACTTTTACCGTAATGGTGCATCATGTAACTTTTTGGCTCCATGGGCTGCCATGTGCTTATCCCTGTGGAAATTATTGGTGTTATCGTTTACCTGGAATGTTCCACAGGATGGCATGAAAAGCAATGCATTATTCCTCTGAGTAGGGTTGCCTCTCCACAGATATGACTTGTAACTAGGCCTAAAGGTGTTACATATTTGTCTGCATGGTGTCATATAAGTTAACATATGGCCTAGTGAAGCAGACCCTCCACTAGAAAAGTATAGGCTTTTTTACTATTCTTCCCAGTAGGCACATTATTATTATATTAATGTGCATTTGACCCATCCTTAAGAATCACCTACAGCTCATAGTAAAGAGGGGGTATTAACTGTTAGCACATACCATATTTAGTGTTGTGCTGTGTTTACTTGTATTGCTTTGAAAATGTTATATTTGCTGAGAACAATTCATTAACACATTTTATAAGTTTCACTTTCATTTTTGACACTCTCACCTTCCTTTGCTTTCTGTGGTCACTCCCCCTTCAGAGCGCTATCACAACACAATCAGCTCCATCCCGCTAATGCAACTACTGCACATCACATCAGGTTCACATCAAGTTGTTGTGTACAGTTTTGTGTCATGCTTTTGTATACTTATGAAGACTTGTCGTGTGAGAGCCTGGGTGGCTTGTGGGCGGAGTATTACACAGAATCTTACATCTAACCATAAGGACGGTCCAACTATGTCCCACTAAATTACTGAAACAAGCATGGATGACATCTGAAACCTCCTCAGGCATGTTTTTGATGAGGGAACAATATAACATGGTAGAAAAAAATCTCAAAAAATCTATTTTTCATAAAACCCCCTCTTTAAGCAATTAAAACACCTCTAATTGAACAAGATGCAAGACTGTGGAACATTCCAGTCAACGCAATAACATCTCTGGAAAATCTTCACTTTAAGGTCAACAGTGACTGGGAAAATACCGGAACCCACCCTTATGAGAACATGAAATTTCCACACAGAATGCCCTCGCACAATGCTGGAATCAATACTGCTACACAATTAATGTTTTCCATGAAAATCACTGGAGAATCTTACTTGGAATCTTTGAATAGACAATAGGAAAAATAATCTTCCTGGAATAACTACATAACTATAGATGTGCTGTAGTTAATCATACCCCAGGTCTGAAGACACAACTCACAGAAACAGCCCATCAGACTGAACATGCTCATCTCTAATCAGGGAGTGGAAACAGTGCAGAGGTCAGGTCAGTATATGGAAGGTCATAGACCTCTTGTACTTAAACTGGAGCTATGGAAACATGCCTGAGGTGAAGAGGACTGTGGAGTCAGCAGGGCTCTGACGCAGAGATATCCAGATCATCTGAGGATCTGTATGTCAAACCCCTTTAACTTTCAGAGTTATGATGTTGTTTTCTCTTTCAAAAAACACTCCTGAAGTTGTTCGGTTTCACTCACATAACTCTAAGTTAAAAGTGTCCAGAAAATGCTTGGTCCCACCATATGATGTCATCAGAGGTGGGTAGTACTGTTACATTTACTTGAGTAACTTTTTAAAAAATCTTTTGTATCAATTCAATTTATTTTTGTAAAGCCCCAAATCACAACAGCAGTCACCAGGGCTTGACAGGAGCGTTGATTTAACTAACAGAAAGTTAGAAAATCCAGACACTGGTCAATAACAGACAAACAGTTTAACCAACATTTATTATGTTGGTTAATCATTACCAACAAATTGTACTTTTCAGAGTACTTTTCTAGCAACAACTACTAGCATGCTAACATGCACTTCCTGATTATTGGACAATACCACACTTTATAGATGCAAACTGTACACAGCAGACTTATTCTGACCTAAAGACGCGCTTATACAATATGTCTCTACTGGGACAAGGCACATTTTTGTCGGGAAAAAAGCAGGTGCCTAAGTTTGGATCATTGTTTATTCAAGTCATTTGGTGTCTTCTATTTTATAGCTTTATTTTTATGTGCACTGTAAAAAAAAATGCTAACACTATATAACACTGCAGTATAAGCTTATACCATCACAAAGTGAAAACAGTTCCCTATTAAATCTGCCAAACTTTTAGCTGTCCATAGATGTACATTAGTTATTTCTGTTTTAGTTGAAGCTCGTCCCTCATAACAGTCGTTCGTCTGTTTACCTGTTGCTATGGTTATGCTCACAGTGCAGTGATACAGAGCAGTGATGAACTGTTGCTGGACCTGCGCAAAAATAAGTTAGCATTTGAATTCTTACTGACTATGGTATAAACGAATAATACGATCCTTATTTTGGACATAATTCCACATCCATTCTCACCACATTAGACACGATGACAGTGCAAGTACACGCTGTATTCGGACCGCTGAAGTCACTCACGGCTCTTCTGGATCATTCTTGGGATTCTTTCCGACGGAAACAATCTTCGTCTCTGATCCCAGTGTGTCAGCAGCAGAGAGCCTGACCTGCCCACCCCTGGTCTACTGTCCTGCAATACACCCCCCTCCCCTAAAACACTCATGATGTCGTCTCAGATGTCAACGAATAACACCACATTTTTCATGCTCTCAACTTGTTTCCATGGTTAGCTAAAAATAAAATGTCGGCCAATCAAATGTGTTGTACCTCATTACTACTGGCTTAAAATGTGAATAACAGAACTGGTTTGCGGAAGTCCAAAGTTAGGCTACTCTTCATTTACCTCATGCATTCCAAGCATCTGTATTTGTAAGTGCTTTTCAGAGGCCAGTGAGCTTTGCCTTTGCTGTAATGCTAACAGCTACTAGCATGCAAACGGCATGTTCTGATTCTAGGACAATAAAACCCTTTACAATTAGATGAAGACAGTACACCTCATGAGATCCTTGTACAATATATCTGTACTGGGGCAAGACCATAGACTGTATGCATAAATAGACATAGCTAACCTGCTAGCCGCCGCGTTCTAAATATGAAGTGAGCATGACCGCACTTCCTGCTTCATCAACTCTGGCTCCAATGACTTTACATTGAAAAACTGTCACCCTTTTCTCTGTAACTGCTGCTGTCAGGCTTGTCATTTTGATCTTTAAATGTTTATATTAACCCGCTCTACATGATCCCATTTTTTATTTTGTTATTTTGTCCGTGAATCTAGATATGAACATTAATAACAGACAAATCAGGCGCCTTCTTTTCCCGAGGTCACTCCTACTATCATTAGCAACAGGTTTGATTGACAGCGTTGCTAAGCTCCCGCTCCCTGCTAAACCAGCGGTGTGGGTGGGAAGGGGCGTTACCGTCATCAGCCTTGCTCTGGATTGGTTGCTATGATACTCCCGGTCGGAATTCCAAATATGTAACTTGGCTCCAAATTTGCCCCTATAACCGCTAGCCTCAATGAGTCTACTTCTTCATACAGTCTTATACGTCTTATACTACATTGTAAAGTAGAAAAGTAGAAAATATATATATATTGATTTAGGGTAAAAATTCCATTGTCTTTGAGTTTAATAATTGTACTGTGACCTATTTCCATTGTATCACTTATGCTGATACAAAGAAAATAATTTGAATTTACTTTACCTGTAATTAGGACATCACAAACACTGCAGATTTAGGTTTTATCATTTCAGAATTTTGATTTCTGATAATGTTGGTGTCTTATTCTATGTTTGCTAAGCTCACCCTGTAGTTTACTCTAAGCCTCTTGCATCTGATTCTCGCATTAGTTCATATTTCAGTCTCTCAAATTGTAATGCTCCTATGCATAATGTAAACAGTTGGAGCCGGATCTCGTTTTTTTCAAATTTGTATGCATTCTTACACCGATTAATGCTGAACCAACGCAAGAATCAGCACAGAAGAGCAGAGCAGGAGGCACGAGTGAGAGCTTTGAGCATTAAAAAAGTATTTCCCATGTATAAAGTGTTCTATTGTCCTAGAATCAGAAAGGACGCTGTTAGCATGCTTTTTTAAAATGATCATTATAGCCCACCTTTTGTATTTAGATTATGTATAATTCCAAAGGCTAAACACACTCCCACTCTCAGTTTGAACCATTTTAAACTGACTGGAGCCTTGGTCATTTCTCTCAGTGATTAGTTTGTTGTTAAAATTAGTTCTCACATTGGCTTCTGTTGTATAATTCAATATAAAAAGAGCCAGGCTTCCAAACAGCTGTTTGCAATGAACAGCTCCAAAAGATTCAGAGCCGAAAGTCCCGTCGCTATATCCATACGAACTTTCATTGTGAAGTGACTCCTGATCTTGCATTATTTCAGTTGAAAACAAACAGAAGTTGACTTGCGCTCTGGCCCTGCTGGTGTATTGTCTCAGATGTACAGTATGTTATACGGGCTCGTACTTGGCAGTCGGCTTGTGCAGTGCATTCCCACACAGCAGCAGTAAGTTTATGTAATGTGAGCCCAGTGTAAACAGTGACGTTGCATGTGCCTCAACAACAGCTGTTTTCAAAGCCCCAGAGAAAAGTTATCACAAGACACAATAATGCAGATAGTGTTGTTATACTTAAACGCCCTGTATTACACAAAATGGACTCTTGGGAGTTTTAAGGCATGTTATAATGTTGTTACCTCATCAAAAACATACCCGGAGTTTCATTCACACATGTTTGAGCAATCCTTGAATATTGTCCTGTCTACATCTCCACAGTTCAACATGCTCTGTCCCACCTTGTGATGTCATGAAGTGGTAGTTTTGTCACTCATTTGCATCAAGGACAGAACTTTTATCATTTGTGTATTTTCCATGTATTTCAGCAAAATGTGTCCCTTTGCCCCGGTACAGATATAAACTCTATAAGCAGCTCCTGAGGTCAAAATAAGTCAGCTGTGTACTGTCTGCACGATTTAATGATAAAGTGTTCTATCGTCCGAGAATCAGGAAGTACGCTGTTAGCATGCCAAGTGTTATTAGCATTACCGGGAATAATTAGGATGTTTGGAAAGCATAAGGTAAGTGAGGAATAACTTTGGACCGCTGCAAACTCTTTATGCAGATTAGTACTTGGATGGGAGATCGCTGGGAATACGAGGTGTCACAAAATAGTACCTTGGAGTGAATGAATATTGTAATGTCAAATACTTTTACTTTCACTTAGCTTCTCCAAACTAGTATTGATTTGGTCCTGGTTAGATCCTGGTTTTGTCCTTATATACCAATAGTTTTGCCTCGTATCAGTCAAAGTAAACACATTCATGGATATTACAGTATCAGTGGTGGAACGTAACAAAGTAAAAATAGCAACGTAATGGTACTTTTAGATATTTTCTTACTTTTACTTCGCTGCATTTGAAGGTATCTGTGCTTTCTACTCCATTACATTTTTGAACGGATGGAAAAGTTAGGGTTTTTATTATAATTTGAGTCCTGCTGAAAAGGCTGAGGGTTTATTTTTTATCAAGTTAAAAAATATACAAATAAAAATAGCTAGAAAAAACGATCGCTTCAATCGTTTCACAAATCTTTATCAAAATCAACACGTGTGAAGACTCATAAGACCTCGAAATACACGCGAAATACTGTGACTTTTCACTCTTAGTACATTTTTTATACTTTTACTCAAGTAGATTTTTTCATGTGACACTGTTTTTGCTCCGGTATCTGCACCTAAACTTAAGTAACAAAACTGAGTATTTCTCCCATCACTGTATTCATTTATTATTCATTCATCACCATGGAAACCCAAAGTTTTATATAGCATAATCGCGTGTGGTCTGAGCGTTAGGGAAAGAGTCTACTCCCATGGCTCCTCCAGTGTGAGACTCTCAGAACATGGAGAGGTCTGGAGTTATTTATAACCTGTCTGGAGACGCAGATATGGCACTGTCAACAAGGGGCCATACCCAGGGACGGGCTCACCACGGCGGGGAGGAGCAGCGTGAGGAGAGGGGTGCATGTGGGGGTCAGCGGGTTAAACAAGACAGGTTAGATAACTGAAACGGATGGAAATATCTGACACTCATAAGTCAGCTTTTACGGGCCTGCTGCATCGGCATGACAACCGACTCATAAGACGATGATACGCAAGTGAAGTAGAAGTGAAATATGGTGGGGTTTTCAGCATTCCTTCAGGTAAATAGAAGGAGTATGGGAATGGTGGAGTGTTATGAAGTACAAGTAGTGAAGTAAGTACTGCGTTTAAGTGTAAATTATGGGTATCTGAACTTTACTCATGTATATTTGAAAGTGGATGCTTACTTCCACTTCTCTACGTTTGAGAGAAAGTATCTTTACTTACTTTCTACTCCACTACTTTTTTTTTTTTACTGGACTGGAAAGTAGAAGTATTTTTATTATTGTTTCAGACATGCTGATTTATTTTTATCTAGGTCATAATTTTAGCAACAAAAATATACAATTAATCAGTACAAATCTTTAATCAAATCAAAACATTCTCAAAGTCTGTGTGAAATACTTTTACTTTTTAATCTTGAAGTGGATTTTTAAACAGGTACTTTTATTTTTTGCTTGTGGTATCTGTACGTTTACTTAAGTAACAAAACTATGAGTACTATACCAGCAGTCATGTGTAAAATATTTTAGGAATAAAACATCTATTGTGTCCAGACATGTGACAGTAACATGTGAAATAATGTAGGCTCAATGAGACAAAATACCATGAAAATTTAAAGGTCAGATCTGCGGAACTGCAGACCCTGCTCACAGTAAAAATGCAGTTAAATAGATGAAAAGATAGAAAGGTTTAATGCCATACTGTGGATCATTCCAGGCACAGCAATAATATCTCCAAGGACACATGCAGGTAGTAGTCTGGCAAACTTTCACCAGAAAAGTTACACAGTGCATCTTTAACCTGGGTAATCTGAGTGTTTAAAGTACAAAGTTGTATTTTACTATGGGGTACTGCTAACACATAACATATTTAGATCACCATGTTACATTTTATTGTTTTAAAAGTGCTAAAAACAACATATTAACTTTACATATTAAGTTTCCTGTTCTTTTTTGATGCTCTAAGTCCTCCCTCCCTTTTCTCTCTGCACTAAATCACTCCTCCTTCAAAGCGCAATCAGCGTGCATCCGACTAATGACACTACATCTCATTGTATCAGGTTTGTGAAGTTGTAGTATATTGTTTTATATCATGTTTTTGTATATTTATGGAGAATTGACGTGCAGGAGCATTCGTGGACTCAGCATTAGACAGGATCGTACTGCTAACCGTAAGGAGGGTCCTAACAAAGCTCGGCAGAGATCGCTAGATTACTCAAAAATCTGTGAATGACACCTAAAACCTTTTTTTTTACGAGTGAAAAGCTCTATAAAGTTGATTTTTGCATAATACCCCCCAAATAAACAGCTATCACTATAACAACAGCATATTCGTGTCACATAACAGTAAACTTTGACATTGCAAAACCTCTTTTCACTAGTCAACATTCCAGCATGATTCAAACCCTATCTTCCATGTACTTGTTGTCCACATATAAATAGCTGTTTTATGGTTCGCTCCCACATCCTAGAATCCTTGCGGTACTGTAAAGGAGGAATCCATCGGCCTTTTCTACCGCTAGTCCTAAACTCCACAAGCTCCAGGTGTGCGCCCTCAGCTTAGGAAACAGCAGAGCAGCTAAATCACCCATGCCCCCGCTCTGACCCGGGAGAGAAAACAAGCCCTCTTAATGGAAGAATGTACCAAACCCGTGGAAGTGCTATCAATAGACTCCAAATAAACCGGCACAGAAACATACAATGCCCAAAAAGGCCTCTGCGGTGCTCCCAGCAGATGTTATGTAAGGCCAATTCTCTACTGCATTTATCATTGTTTTATAACCCGTAATTAAGTCAAGGAAGAGGAACTGTACGGCCCGGAGTGTTTTTGGACAGTTAAATGCATTCTTAGTGTCTCTATAGCTGGAGCTCAGTGAGGCAATGGAAAAAGAAATGATAAAAAATGTATGTAGTAATATTTTGTTCACTAAATGAGTAATAGGTTTTGGGGTATTTTGGATTCAACAACAGTATGCACCAGTATGAGTATTGGTTCAAGCTAGGACAGTGAACTTAAACCACTCACCCCCCCAATCGCATTTTTATGTAGCGCTTTTTCACCTTCAAAGCACTTTACATCAAGGAACCACTCACCGATTCACACATACATTCATACACCAGTGTACGCAGACACTGGGGGCGAGGGGGTGGGTTAAGTGTCTTGCCCAAGGACACAATGACAGCATTCATTTGTGGGAGCTGGAATCGCACCAGCAACATGTGGGTGAGTGGACCTGACCACTCAACTAATGATGTCACCCTAACACTATATAAAGTATGTTTAAAATGTCAGTCAAAGTAAGAGTGGCAGTGGTTGGAGGTTTGACCCCGATGTGAAATTTTGCTGTGTCCTTAGGCAAGACCCTTCACCCACCTTGCCTAGTATGACTGTGTTTGGAACTTGTGCGTGAGTGACTAGTCATGATCGGACAGGCAGATGGCGCAGGTCAGTCTGTCCCAAGGCAGCTGTGGCTAAATTAGGAGCTTACAACCAGCAAGTAAGGAGTGAATGAATAATGCAATGTAAAAGATCTTTGCGTGTTCACGAAATGTGCAGATAAATTGAATCCAGTATTATTATTTAACATTAAAGGTACAGTATGTAACTTTCTGGAGGAGACCTGTTGACTGCATCATTCCATGTGGAAAGGTAAACCCATACTTCAGAACATTCTCCTTGGAGATAGATGCCCAAACAGGAGGCCGCCCTCTTCCAGGCCAGAGAGGAGGGTGTCAGGTTTGTGGAGATGCAAGCCTGCTAACAGTAGGGATGTTTTTCAGTACAATAAACACAACCAGAATTTACAAAAAAGTTACATACTGTGGCTTTAAAGGTGCACTATGAATCTTTTCTGGTGATGTGTCTGGATGTAACTTATGCATTTTATCGCTAAAAATAATAGGTCCAAGCAAATCAAGCAGGTCGCTGACCCTCCACTGGAAAAGTTACAAGGTGCACCAAATACTTTCTGTTCTTCTTCCAAATGAAACTGAGCAGTATTTTTCCTCTGCATGTTCTCACCTCTATCTCCTCACCCTCTTATCCTCACGCATGCTTTTCTTTCCATCATGCTTTTGGATCATAAACTAAGCCAGCCTTTCCACAAGCTTCAGATATTTCAAATTCTCCAAGAAGAGGACTATAATTAGAACTGATCGAACGCCTACATTGCGTTAGCCTGGTGCTATTCATTACACGGACCGTGGACTTTTCCTTTTTGGAGTCGAGACTTGGCTCTGAAATGTAAAAATAGAGCTTGTGGTTTGAAAGCATAACATTTTTCCATTGCCCCCTCTCTCCCTCTCCTTCTGAAGTGATGCGGTGACCCTTATGCTGATAATGCTGTAGTACCTCAGATAGAGTGCATGCCTTACCCAGCAGCTCATGGAAAAGCTGGAGAGGGTGTACTTGTCTGTCAGTCAGCCTGCACGCTCTCAACGCAGGGCCCAAAAACATGACTGAGGGCTGAGGTCACCGGGGCGATCGCGGGCTTAAGAGCTGTTCAGATGCGCACAAATCAGGACTGAATCAAGCCCACAGCCTGTACAAAAAAGTGTATTAAGTGAGTGTGACGTCACCCATAGCGTTCGGCTCCAGGCAAATGAAGCTCATCGAGGCTGGAGCAGTTATAGGGGCGAATTTGGAGCAAAGTTTCATATTTGGAATTCTGACTGCGAGTGTCATAGCAACCAAAGAGCCAATCTGGAGCAAAGTTGTTGAAGATAATTCCCCTTTCCCCCTCGCACCACTGGCTTGGCAGGAAGTGGGCACTTAGGAACTCTGTCAATCAAACCTGTTGCAAATGCTAGCTGTTTATGTCTTGACTTATGGACACTATAGCGAAATAAAAATAGTGACAGTTTTTGAATGTAAAGTCAATTGGAGCTTGGGTCGATGGAGCCAGAAGTGTGCCCATGATAATTTCCTACCCAGCGGTCAGCAAGTTAGCCATGTCCTTTTATATATACAGTCTATGATCTAGCTAGGACTGACCAAACAATTAGAGCTGCACACTTAAAGAAGACACTGTGATTTTGTCTGCTGTTTAGTTATATTCCATGACACCTGTGGATTATTATGTTATTATTTGCACATTTTAGATTGTGATATTAATCTAAAATTCCTTAAAGAAACAGGTCCATTAACTTTTGGGCAGGGATATGGAGCTCAACAGTCCTGCCCCGCTCTGGAAGAAAACCCGCCATTCATTTTTTAGTTTGACTTTTCGAAAACCCAAATGTTAAGAGTGTAAAGACATGACAGACGCTAACCAGCTATGTGACTAATATCTAAAACATAGTTATTTTAAGTCCATAAAGCACGTTCAAAACACAAGATTTGGAAAAATGTTATCTTTGTGGTTTATAAAGTTTCAGAAACAGATTTGAAATAAAAATATTGGTTTTGTGGTTTCCATTTAGCTGATTGTTGAGCTGCATTGCAGAGGCCAACTGGAGCTGATTTCCGCCTACCTCTTTATGGTAAGTTGCTGTAAATGTCATCACAATAGTCCAATGAGGTCTTCCGTCCATTTATTTTAATAGACTCTTTTTCCAGACCAAGGTTTAGTTTGTTTTCATACCTGACAGTTTGGACGGCTCACTAGCGCTCTTTGTCAGAGTGGTCACGTGATGTTGCTGTGATGTGTCTGTTCAGCTGATTTAAACAAGTTTTGGCGCTGTCTTCCTACCGCTGGAGGCAGGACGGCAGCACCATCTGCAGTCCGACTTCTTCAGGACAGTATCCCAGGTATGTGACAGTGAAAAGGCCCCCTTGTCCCAGTTTAAAGTCCAGTTGCTTTCTTAATTGCCTCCTTAATCAAGCACTGATGTTTGTTGTCCTCTGTCCCTGTGATGTTTGCTTCGTCTCAGTCCATAAGGGGGTCTCTCTTTTACAGTGGTCAGAAATGGACAGTTTGAGTTGCTTCTGCCTTAGCTGTTTCATCACAACAAAGCGTCTCCTTTGATGAAGCTGTAGCTGTAGATCACGGTAGCTAGTTGTTTTCTTTCATTAGTGCCAAAATGGCTATGTGACGCTGTCAAATCTTACGTGTATCATCGATTAAGCAAAGAAATTAGAGACTGAATTAAGTATGTCACAGTACCAGTGGCAGAGAAAACAGAGTTAGCAACGACATCTTAAATATAGGAGTATAAAAATGACTCAAACATGCATGAATCACTCTAAATACAACTTCAGAGGGTGAATCAGAAGGGGAAAGTTGTGAGACGTTGTTTTTTCATAATAGTCCTCCTTTAATGACAATCAAATCACAAAGGCTGCAGTTAATTAAATACTAGATTGACCTCTGCACAGAACAAAAAATCCTGACTTTTTATAGAGAAATCTTATGTGTAGTCTGCAGGGAGACCTCTACGAAATACATGGGATTCTTGTTTATTAGTTCATATTTCAGTATCCTCTCTAATGTTAATGTGCACTCTGAACTCTAAATACTTTTTTTATTTTTTTTATTTTTACATATTGCTAATCTCATTTTTTTCATTTTCATGCAGTCCTACAGACACACATAGACTTCTGCATAGGACTTCTGAAGATCTGAACAGGGCAAAAGATGCATCAGACCAAAGGAATCTATTAATAGTTTACTGTGGTTAAAAAGTAGGCTACAGAGAGCTGCCATGCATGGGCCTGTAAGGAATCTGGTCCGCATGAGATATGATCATTAGATTAAACAGTTACATGGGAATGTTGGTTTTCCATGGTTGATTTTCAGAGCAATGGCGTAGTGGGTTAAAATGCATATGACAGGTCAGACTGTGCATTTCTCTAATTGTATTTA
This sequence comes from Periophthalmus magnuspinnatus, assembly GCF_009829125.3. Taxonomy (NCBI): domain Eukaryota; kingdom Metazoa; phylum Chordata; class Actinopteri; order Gobiiformes; family Gobiidae; genus Periophthalmus; species Periophthalmus magnuspinnatus. The sequence goes on along the minus strand of NC_047147.1, from coordinate 19,576,335 downwards.
TCCACTATCATAAATACAAATATGCAACGCAAATTAAAGACTTTTCACCAGGATGTTCATTCATACACCGTCCGGATGCCCTCCCACACACTTGTTCCCCCGCAGCACCTATTGTGCCACATTGTTTAGTCAATAAAGTTAGTTGCCGGTACTATCAGAACTCTGTGCACAGAGTCAGGGAGCGGGAGATGAGGACAGTGGCGCTGGCGGTCAGAGGAACTTTGTACTCATTCAGAAATAGGACGAAGAACCCAAAATGACTATCATATCATTCCTTTAGACATGCAAATTTCATTAACTTCTGAAAATATGTATTGTAAAATATGGATTATGTTGAAGATTTTGCTAAACATCTTGTCTAGTTTTTCCTAGTGTTGTTGTAATCTTAGTGAAGTTTATTGTTTTACTTCCTGGTTGGACATGGCCAGCAGATATAATATGCATTATATAGAGGTGTGTTATCTAGCAATCATAATGTTCACAAAGACCAAAAACCTGGTCTAAATGACACAATATTTATTATTTGACCAATAACAATAAATGACAACACCTTTATTTTGTAAACTATCAGAAAAACTTCTTTGTGCATAAATTGTCCCTGTATTTTGATGGAATTGATGACGTTTGATGACAGGAAGAGAGATTCTGTTTTAGAACTCACAGCCACTTTGTATTTTCCAAGTTTTTATTTATGTTTTTCTTCACAAACTTTCATTTAACTGATATAAAATTATGATGAATATTTAACTCACGTGCTATCCCACTAAAACCAAGTCATTATTAGAAAAAATATATTTATATGTCAAATGCACTCAAAGCTATCATCAAACAAGAAGGAAAAAAGAGAGAGAGAAAGAGATATATTGGTTTACTTTGGATGTTTTGCAGTATGACAGTGAACTATTGGTGTATTACTGGTGTTTTAATTACATATAATACCTGCATTCTTTCTGTAAGTGGAGATAGATAAGTAGGCTATAATGCCATGCAGTGGAACATTATAGGCAAAGCAATAACATCTCCAAAGAGACAAGCTGGTGGTGCTAGAAGAAGTACTGGTTACTGGTTTGATTCCCGGAGATTGTGTGGCCTTTCTCTGCATAGTTTGCATGTTCTCCTTCCTTATTGGGACATCAGTGGCACTGATGAAATGATGCAAATGCAGACACCTCTGTAATTAGTAGATAGATAACCACCAGACAGTCCAGTTTTGACACATGCTTTCCAGCACTTAAAGATGATAACAAACATGCCAGAGACAGACCAGACATGTTGCTGTTTTGGAAAATAGCAGGTTTAAAATAGATTAATAGGTTAATGGGACTATCTTTGGTTGTCGCCTACTGTTGACAAAATCGTATGGGAATTTATCAAAAGTTAATTAACAAGAACATCATGACAACTGGGCAAAACAAAAATTTAATGTTATTGTTATTATGATTATTGTTGTTGTTATTATTATTATTGTTATTATTATTATTATTATTATTATTATTATTATTATTATTAGTAGTAGTAGTAGTAGTAGTAGTAGTAGTAGTAATAGTAGCAGTAGTAGGGAATAATAGTATTTTATTTACATTTTTTACATTAGCAAGTTGAACTACTCGCAGCAGGAAAAAATATTGTTATTATTATTTTTATTGTTGTTGTCGTTGTTGTTGTTGTTATTATTATTATTATTATTATTATTATTATTATTATTATTATTATTATTATTATTATTATTATTATTATTATTATTATTATTATTAGTAGTAGTAGTAGTAGTAGTAGTAGTAGTAGTAGTAGTAGTAGTAGTAGTAGTAGTAGTCTTTTATTTTTTCATTTAGCGAGTAGAAGCTGGCAGCAGGGGGAAAAAAAAACATAGCAGTAGTATTTTTTTTCTTTTCATTATTATATCATAAAGAAGCCACATATAATAAATAAATCATAATCACAAAAAAAGCATGTTGCACGGTTGAGGGGTGAAGAGTTCAAAGGTCGCGCTGCATCATTTTCACAACACTCCACCTGCATCATCTCTCAGGCCAGAAGATCGCTCTATTTTTACAAATCAACCTTTTTTTTTTTTTTTTTTACTTTGCCACAACTTCAACTCATGTGTCGTTTAGTTTCGACTCGGTGCCAACAGCTGTCAGATCCGAATAACCCAAAACAAGGTCGATGTTTTGCTTACGAGATGCTACGGGCTGCTACATGCTAACAGGCTAGCTGCTACTGTTGCTGCAATGTCGCAACCAAGAAGTGGTGTGTGGAGATAGTTGGCTTTCTTCATTTCTACCTCAAGTTTACACAGAGGAAGGTGAGTGATGTGATCATATTTTTAAATTGTTATCGCTGTAAAATGTATCAGTTTTGGCTTGTTTTTTAGCAACGTTGTTGATACTTTTCGAGCTACTTTAGCTTGTAGCCTTGCCATGATTTTCGTGACCGTAAGCACAGCGTGTACCTGGTGTCAGATATACTGTCAAATTAATCAGGAATTTCCAAGATTATGTTTGAGCAAACTGTCCCGGTTGTTCAGATCAAGTTGACTGTCATGAAATAATCACCTACTTTTCGATTCTTAGCATTGCTCAATTAAACGATGTACTTGCTGTTTATGTTGGCTTAATCCACTTGTAAGTAACTTAACTTGCTTCTGATACATGTTCTTCACCTAAATACAAATTCAACAGTGCAATTTCCATGTTAGGTGACCTATAGCTGGGATTTAGGTTCATTAATATTTTTAATAATAATATCAACGACACAGACGTGAGTACTGCCAAGTTGCATTTACCCAGGTACCTTTGCGTGATTTTCAGACACCATTCTTTTATTCCTATTTGAATAATATATTTGACAGTGTAACATTACTCTTAATTTGTTTACTGTTCCCACTGTGAGTGTGTGTACAAGTAACAAAAGGTTTATGTTGACAATATTAAATTATTTCAACATTTGTGTTTCTTGCACCGCTCCTTTAGATATGACTTTGTTTTTGTCATTTTTTCAATCCATCACTTGGAAGTCTGTGCATTATTTAATATTTTATCCTCCCAATAGTTCATTACAACCGAATAATGGCACCCACAGTTAGCACTAGAGACACATAAATGGCAATTGCACAATTCACAATACATTACATCCCCCTTTCTCAGCAATAAAATATAATTGACTGAGAATAGTGCAAATAGCTATCTTACTGTATTTTTTAATGATCTAATATTTTGTGTTTAGTTCAGAATTGACAATGTTTGTTGTTCATGTCACTGTTTGTGTTGTTGTTAATGTAACTGCTTTTGTATCTGACACTTAGGTGCTATGCGACAAATTTGTGTTAAGGTTCTATTTATCAGTTACTGTTTAGTTTTGGATTCTGGCTCTAGCGAGTCTAGACTGCTGCTGTTTTGCTCTTGTTTTGGCATAGGCTATGGCCTACAGTAGCCCTTGTGTTCAGAAAATAAACAAACAGAAGAAATTTGGCATGCTTCCTTACACCAGAACACAATCATTTGTTTTTAAAGTTTACAACAGTGCAATAATGAAATACACTTTTTTTCCTTTTTTTTTTTTTTTAGTTTATTACAGTCAATTAAATTAAGCCCATATAAGCAATAAAAAAAAAATAAAAAATCTTACATGATCAGTTTCTTACTGCTCTCACCTAAGTGCAATTTTTAGCTAGTCTACCCACCTCTTTGTATGTAGACAGTATTCTAACCACATATAATGCTTAACAATTAATAACACAATATAGTGCATTTTGTTCTATACATTTCTGCATCCTGCCTGTTGAATTTCCACCTCCAGTAAATTATTGTTTGGCCATAAGGAAGGCTGTGTTCCTGTGAAAATGTAAGCAGTCAGACATTAAAGTGACTTATCGGTTATATGCATGACGTCTTTGCAAATGCAGTTTTCCATAAGCGTGCCCTTTGCCCTGTACTTATCAATAATATGGAGAATACAGTGGAATCTCTACTCAGACACCACAGCACCCGCTCTTGTTTGGCCTGGACATACTTGGGTCTCTGGGGATGTCTGGATTGTGTAATGGTTATAGATATGAGCTATGAAAAGTATGCAGTACAGTGTTACAGCATTAGAGGTTATGACAGTAATGAAAATAGAATGGGGTAAACATAGGATAGATCATAACAAGGACTTTGTGACATGTCTGCAAGGAATTGGTTTTGTGATATATTTTTTGCTGTATAACTGTAGTATGCAGTATGAAACTACTACCTACTACTTACTGCACAGAATGTTCCACAATATGGTGTTAAAGTATGTCTACTTCCATCGAGATGAGCCAAATTACAGGTCAGATCTGTGGGGAGGGGACCTTGAGGGTTCTGAGCAGTATCTTTGCTGTTTATAGTAGTGCACTTTTCTGAACTGAGATGGTCTGATGTTTATTCTTGGGATCTGCTGTAGCCTCTTGTTGTTTATCCATCACCACAATGTCCAGTTGGTTCATTACCTTTCTGTCAGTCTGCATCTGAAGTCCTATAGTATCTTACTCTACTACCTTTGGAGGTGTTTCCCACCTTGACCTCGTTCTCTCATGTCTGTATTATGCCCAGATGTTTCTGTACACTGTGCTCACCACTTGGTTATTCCACCCCATGTATGCTTTCCCTGCCAGTGTCTTACACCATGCAGTTATGTGCTGGTCTCAGGGGCCTCTTCACCTTGGGTCTTGTCTGGTGTGGTAGATCAGGGCCTCTTGCTCTAGTGCTCAAGGCCTGCTCCTGTGCAGCCAGGATAAGTGCCTCTGTGCTGTCCGTCAGACCAACTCTCTCAAGCCATTGGTAGGATTTCTTGATATCAGCCACTTCATGTTATGTTCCGGTGGTACATCTCATGCATGGGGTTGTCCTCCTATGATGGTATGTACAGCACCGCTTCCTCTGCATTCCACTGTCTGAGACATTCGCTGAGCACATCATCTGTAGGGGCCTTGTCCTTGATGTACTCCTGGATCTTGGATGTTTTATCCTGGACTGTGGCTCTCACACTCACTAGTCCTCGCCCTTTTTCCTTAAGGCTCGCGTACAGTGTCAGGGTCCTGGATTTGGGATGGAACCCACCATGCATGGTCAGGAGTTTTCTTGTCTTAACATCTGTGGTCTGTATCTCTTCCTTTGGCCAGCTTATGATTCCTGCTGGGTATCTGATTACTGGCAGGGCGGAGCTGTTTATTGCCTGGTCTTGTTCTTGTCATTGAGCTGAATTCTTAGGACTTGCCTTACTTGTTGGAGATACTTCACCATAGCCGCTTTCCTTGTTTCCTCTTCAAGATTGCCATTTGCTTGTGGGATACCAAGGTACTTGTAACTGTTCTGTGTCTGCTATTGTTGGGAGTGAGACCCCTTCTGTGTGGACTTCCTTCTCTCTGTTTGTCACCATCCTGCTACACTTCTCAAGCACTAATGACATTTCAGTGTCTGTGCTGTAGATCCTGGTGTGGATCAGTGAGTTGATGTCTCAATCACTCTTGGCATACAGCTTGATGTCATCCATACAAAGGAGGTGACTGATAGTGGTCACATTCCTGAGTCAGTACCCATAGCCAGTGTTGTTGATGATGTGGCTGAGGGGGTTCAGACCTATGCAGAACAGTAGTGGTGACAGAGCGTCTCCTTGGTATATGCTTATATATAGATATCTATATCGCTCTCTATCTATAATAATTATTTATTGTTTTATAACTTTCTGTGTTAATGCTTGGAATAGAAGTCTGATGTTTTTCCATGTATTTGAGCAAAATGTGTCTTGCCCCAGTACTAATACTGCGAGTACATTTATAAATAACACTTGAAGTCATCGTATGTCCACTGCATGCTGTCTGCATCTAATTATATAAGTGTTTTATTGTCCGATATTCAGGCATGCTAGTTATTAGCTTTACAGTGACTGCAAAACTCTGTTGTGGTCCCTGAAAATTCTGAAAAGTGTTTATAAACTCATGGATCTGAATAATTGGGATGCTTGGAATGCATAAGGTAAGTGAGGAGTAATTTTAGACAATTTGCAAACCGTTTAAAGTGAACTAGTTTTGTGTTTCACGTTTTTAAGACAGTAATCACACAGTGGACTCAAGTACTTATAGATGTGAAATTGAATGTCTATATAAGAAAACAAATGACTATACTAGACTTTGCATGTGCTGAGTCATTGACAGTCTACTGCGTAAGCGCTGGCGGTCTCACCTGTCTTAGTCTTTCCATTGAAGCACTTGGCATTATGTCATTACAGGGCACTGACACTGCATTATAAATGAAACCAAAGGTGCTGCGTCAGGGGGTTCTAATTATCAGCTTGGCAAGGGTGGAGAAGTCAACAAGGATTCACTAATACCAGAGAACAGGACCATAGGCTTCAAAACATAAGCTTTAATTTTGAGGATAACTGGAATCACCTCATTCAAATAACTGTGTCTGAAACAACAAGACAACGTGTACCTTTTATTAGGGTAGATATTCTGAATGTACTAGTGCTGGCACAATACTAAAATTTCAAAATTGATTTCGATACTAAGGAATAGACTTGATACGCAAGTGATTCCGATAGCACGATGAAAAAAAGACACTCTTTCTTTAGACAATAGAATGTGATTTTCAGTATTAAATAATAGTACTTTCTTTTATATTCCCATGTGGCCTTATATCTGTGTAACCCCTCAGTGCTCCAGTAGGTTTTACAGTGGTCCATGGGTGTATATTAGTCCATGTGTCTTATACTTCTTCTGATACAGCTCCAGATCATTTTAAAGCCATTCAGGAAAGATTCATTTCTGTCCTGTGACCGTGCCTGCTCAAATGTTTCGATATTAGTTTTAGAATCAATTAGTTTCTGATTTTCGATAATGTACCAGATGAAACAGAAATTTTAATCAAATGTAATTGTTTTGTTGCATTTGAGTATTGCGATTAGATTTGTGATTTCTTTTAATAATAATAAGTTTTAATAATATCATTCTGTTCAAAGTTCACATTTTAAATGCATCAAGGAGAAGTGACCAAAAACTAATATAAGAATCACATTTCAGAACATGTTTGTACAAATTTAAACTAAGCTGAACTACATTGTTATCAGTTTTTATGCAGGATAAAATGATTTTGATCTTGTTTAGATTGTGATTCATCTTGCAGCCCTTAACTGCACCAGATAAAATGTCCTCTGCACAGAATGGAATCTTCTGTTTCCACTGTGTCTGTTAAAGACACTAATCCTGTAGTTTAGACCTTTTTACATTTTCAAAATACGTGGGACTCTAGTGAACAATGAACAACGATTAAACGGAGAACCGTAATGAATTTTTACACCTGTTACATTTTGTGTAGAGGGCAATGTCCACTTTTTGGCTTTGCTGTTTTTACATGACATAGACATTAAATAGTTACTTAATATGATACTAAAATTTCAAACTTTATTTTGATACTAAGGAATTCACTCGATACTCAATACGGATTCCAATACCATGGTGATAATAAAAAACACTCTCTGTAGACAATAGAATGTGATTTTTCCACATTAAATCACAGTGCTTTCTTTTATATTACTGTGTCTTATATCTGCGTTGGCAGGTTCTACAGTGGTCCATTGTTCGGTTTCAGATGACAACACAAATCACAACATTCTATTGGCCAATATTATCCAATTATTCTTAGAATTAATATGCAGATTTGAGTTGTGATACATTGAGTTTTAGGGTCAAGTTGAAAATATAAATGATATGCTTAAACATTTGTGAATTTACCTTTTGAATATTTTCAGGGCAAGGTGCAATATAATCAATAGGAAAAAGTGTTTCTTGCCCAATGTGGGACTATGATATCATTACATTCTACATTCTGTTGTCTGATACTTGTTTTGATACAGCTCAAGATCTATTCAGGAAAGGTTTGTTTCTGTCCAGTTTATTTATTTTTTATTTTTTTGTATCAATACTTGTATCAAAACTAAATTCTCATTTGAACTAGTTTTAGTATCAATTAGTATCTGATTTTTGATACTTTTGACAACCCTACTAAGTACAGAGAGCATGTTTCGATGTTTATCTTTTGAAAGGGAGGGGAATGTACCCATGTTGATCATGTATTCTCATATATTATTTGTGTTATGGCATAACTGTACTGCCATGTGCGTTCTTCCCATTCTGCACATAGCTCCCATCCACAAGCCCTGATTTAATATCAGTGTACGACCCATCCATCAGAGAGACTCCCGTATTTACATTCCACCTAGAGAATGTCTGCCTGCTCTTTCCACTGTTACATGGGCAATTCTGAGGCTACTTCAGCCGCTCCATTGGGTTATTATTGATTAAGTGTGGACCCCAAAGCATCCAATCATGTAGCGGTGTGTTTGTACATTCACTGCAGTCCTAAGCACAGCGCCTCATAGTGGAGAGACGTGTTTTTGACATGTATAACAAAATCAGTAATTGTTTTGGTCATGTAGTTCATGTTAATTTTTAACATCATGCTTAATTGTTTTATTATTTTTTATGAAACATAAAATTATTATCAGAAATGCTGCATTCAATTACAATGTTGTCCTTACATAAATATACACATTTATTTAATTTTTTTCCATGTTTTTTTTTCTTGTATGTGTCTTGTTTTGCTGATCCCAAGCAAATAATTTTGTATGCTACTTAAAATATATTCTCTCTCGTAGAATATATAGTGTTCTAGTGTAAGGAAACATGCCGAATTTCTTCTGGTTGTTTATTTTCTGAACAAAAGGGTTCCTGTAGGCCATAACCCACGCCAAAACAAAGAAGAGCAAAATGACAGCAGTCTCAACTCACAACTCACTCAAGCGAATCTCCTAAAATCCAGTCACTGAAGACCTGAACCTTCACATCAAGTTGTCGGTGTAGCAATCAAGTGTCACGTACAAACGCAGTTACATTAACAACACAAACACGTTTACAAGAACAACACAAGGAGTCAACTCTAAACTAAACACAAAATGTCAGGTCATTACAATGTGTTAATGTGACATAAAAATTCTAATGGAAAAAGGTTCAACATTTATTTAAAGTTATGCGATTTAACTTTCCTGGTGGAGGGTTCACCACTTTGTCTCCATGGAAATGTTATTGTTTTGCCTTGAATGTTCCACAGTATGGCATTAAACACATGGTCCCCAAATAAAAACACTGTGTTAGAAGCCTCATAAACAAAGGGAAAGTCCAGATTTTTAAAAAATGGAAAACAATATTTATCATCAAAATCTCTCTTCAATCTAATCCTGGCACAAATATTAAGATGCCTATGTGACTTTTTTGTGTTCCAGATGGCTGTGTCGGTGAGGGGGCTGTACTTCATCGTCACCCTATTCTTAGGCAGTTTCTTTGGGAGCATCTACATGTTGGGTCCCTTCCTGCCCCTTATGCTGCTGTCTCCGGCCTGGTACCGCTGGATCACTGACCGTATAGTGGCCACGTGGCTCACCCTTCCTGTTGTGGGTACCATACAATACAGTGACATGTTTGAGATATTCTACCGTTTAAAGTGCATGTGACAGGTTTTCATGTTTTTGTAATTATGACGTGGTTTGGTGGGATTGTCCCTGTGATAAATGGTAAATAGGATGAAAATACAGGAAGGAGCGATGAGTTCTAAAATGTACGCCAAGAAGGCATTTTTCTGACAGTTTAAACCTTCATTTAACAAAATAAAGGTGCTATGATTTATGTTTATTAGTCTAATGACAACTATTGTGTAATTTAGTTTTGGTCCTTGTTAAAGGAACTGTGTGTAGCCTTTTACAGTTAAAGTCCTACAATCACAACTGAACCTGTGTTGCCAGAGCCTTAACCTGCAGATAGAGGAAAATGTACGTTTTTTTTTCATTCTCATCATATGTACAGGCCATGGCTCCAGAATTCACTCACTGAGCTGCAGAGGCTGCACTAGCACTGATTAATGATGATAATGACTGGCTGCAGGTGCTGGGGTTTAGGTAGTGACCATTCAGATCAGAGAGAGTCCTTTTAGGTTTATTTCCAACTGGAATTGGTCACTGGATCTGGCAACCCAAATGAGGGACTCATGTGAGGCTTGTCTTGAGATCTAAAACACCAAATTATAACATAAACAACTTGTCCAGTGTTTTTGTAATCAGGAACAAATCACCATTACAATTGTTATCAGTAAAAGCTACATCTGATTTGAACTAGTTGAAGCAGTCCGTTTTGTGGAAGTCAAAATCTTGCATATGGTAACTTTAACATTATAGTTGCTAGGTTACAGTTATGGAATTACCTGTGTCCAACCAGGAAGTAAATTATATTTTATAATTAATTATTAATTATAAAATATAATTAATTAATTATAATTTTATCTAGTTTATGTAGTGCCTAATGACTAATAACAGGACACAATGCTATTAAAACACCATGTACACAGTTTAATAGGAAAATGTGTGTTTAGTTTCACTTTATGTGCTCCCCTCTCTCCCTGTGCCCCTTTAGGCCCTGCTGGAGCTGGTGTTTGGGGTGAAAGTAGTGATCACAGGAGATGGCTTTGTTCCCGGTGAAAGGAGTGTGATCATCATGAACCACCGCACACGTCTGGACTGGATGTTCCTATGGTGCTGCCTGCTCCGCTACAGCTACCTGCGTCTGGAGAAGATCTGCCTCAAGGCCGGGCTCAAAGCAGTGCCCGGGTTTGGTGGGTAACAGGCAGTGGACAGTGGACAGTGGGCTGTGGGTGGGGCAAAGCAGAGGACTGTGAGTGGGGTAAAGCCAGACTCTTCTAAAATCTGTCAGAAATGCTGTTTTTTTTATGACACTTTACAGAAGGTGGTCGGTTTGATCATAGATACTTATGAGGGACATTTCAAATACAAATTTGTTTATAATTTGTCACATTGTCACAAACTGATGCATAATCAATAGATAACCTCACGTCATTTAGAAAAACATGCAATAATCAGGCACATTGACTATTGGGGCAGTTTAGATGATCTTGAGGAGCTGCTGAAGTTAAATTGACCTTTACAATTCAAATGTAAGAGCAACAAAACACTTGAGCTCACTGGTCCACCAAAAAGATACACTGCATTCCACGTTCCACATGTTAATATTCTCAGTTCTGACTGATGTGTGATGGGCATAGTCTGTTCTGTTTGTGTATGTGCATGTGTGTAACATGTGAGAGTGTGTGTAATGTGTGAGTGTGTGTGTGCCTACAGGCTGGGCAATGCAGGTGGCGTGCTTCGTGTTCATCCAGCGGCGGTGGGACGAGGACAAGATACATTTGGAGAACATGCTCCAGTACTTCTGTGACATCAGAGAGCCCCTGCAGCTGCTGCTCTTCCCTGAAGGCACAGACCTGACTGGTGAGGGCATCACTGAGGAGGTTTCATATGCCTCTGTAGTACTGTGGTGGAATTGGCATTCCAGTTTTGGCCATGGATGCTATGCTAAAGTGAGCAGGGAGCAGAGTCACTTTGTACTTTGTGAACTGAAAGCCAAGGTGCTAACCTGAGGACAAATACAGAGAACACTCACTGGATTCAGTTGCTTATGTAGAGAAGTCAGCTTCTGCCCACTGAGAGGATGACAACCTCACCAAACAGCATGTCTTAAACATGTGTGACAGAAAACACTTTTCCTATTTTGTTTTAGAAGCAAAAATACCACAGCATAGTTAAAGTTGACTTTGCATAACACGTTCCCTTTAACACGTGCAGACTGTTTTAACACTGCTGCTAAACACTGTTGTATAGTGATGACCAAAATCCCAGCTGCCACCTGAGTCCCAGCTCCCAGCACACACATCCAGGAGGGCTCTGATCTTTCACTGCGAGTATCCAGAGCTCTGTCAGATTATCACTAAGCCAATCAGAAATGAGAGCTCAGCCTGGAGGAGCCGGTGATACTGTGAGGGGGTCAGGGGCTTACATCTACACTGGCCTACACTAGTGCCTTTGGTAGTTCTGCAAGCAACCTTTAAGTTTATAATGTAGTGTAGTGGTTTGTATTGAGTCCTTTACAAACCACAAAACATCCTGTTTTATCATCTAGAAACTTGATAATCTTGTAGTTTTGACTTCTACAAACATGTTCTGAAATGCATGGGATTTTTGCAGTTTATATTTCAGTCTCCTCTCCAGTGTTAAATTTTAGACATGTTTAAAATGTGAACTTGGAACAAAATCCAACTATTAAAACAGAAATCGCAATGTTTGTCTGGAAAATCCCAGTAAGATGATTTGCCAAAGTCGTTCAGCCCCAGTGAGACTTTACGGCCTTAAAAATGTGAAAAACAGAACTAGTTCATTTTAATCTGTTTGCAGTGGTTCAAAGTTATTCCAAGCATCCTAATTATTCACCAGGAGTTTATAAGTGCTTTTTACTGCTTTCAGAGGCCAGTAATTACCATGCTAACAGAGCATTTCCTGATTCTCAGAAGATAGTGTTTTATAATTAGATGCAGACAGCACACAGTGGTCTCATTTCTGCTTAAAGAGCAGCTTATGCAATATATATCTACAGGGGTGAAACTAATTTTGCTCAACTACTTCAAAATCATTATCTTGAATATTGAATTGAATCTTTTAAATATAATAAATATAATATAATCTTTTAAATATTTTAGGACTGTTCAAAATGTAAACAAAAATTCTCACTTTTCTCAATTGAAACTTTTAAAAGTTAGGTCTTACAGTTAACTAGACTCCTCAGAAGTTAGAAATCAAGACCTACCAAGTACCAACTAACTCCATGTATGCAAAACATTCTGTTAAGAGTCCAGTGATATTAATCCGATGTCTTTGTTGTTTGTTTGTGAAGAGAAGACCAAAGCCAAGAGTGATGCTTTTGCTGAGCAGAACGGCCTGCCCAAGTTTGAGTACGTGCTGCACCCGAGGATCACCGGCTTCACCCACATCGTGGGCATGCTCCGCAAAGGTGAGGCTAATAGTGCACTCTCCTCTGAACAGCTTTGAATGACCCTGAGGTCAAGCACATCAACTATAAGAAACTCTTTAGATGAGCGATTTCTAAGAGGGTTGCTAAGAGCGGACAGTTCTGTATCATGGACCTTAGTTACATATTGCACTATGTAACCACCTGTGACTGCCCAACCCTGGTCCTGGAAGCATTTCTCATTCATTTTTTCTATAGACTTTCTAAAAAAAACAAAAAAAATGAAGGTAGTTTAGTTGGTAGCATGTTCGTCCTCTGATATGAAGGTTGGTGGTTCGAATCCCGCTCTCGACATAAACATCAGTGGTTGAGCGGTCAGATCTACTGACTCACAGGTTGGCGGTGTGATTCCAGCTCCCACAGATGAATGTTGTCATCCTTGGTCAGACACTGAACCCACCTCGCCCCAGTGTGTGTGTACTCTGGTGTGTGAATGTGTGTGTGAATGGGTGAGTGGTTCCTTGATGTAAAGCGCTTTAGGGGCCTTGAAGGTGGAGAAGTGTTATATAAAAATGTGACCATGACCATTTAAAAGCAATTTTATTTATTTTTAGCTCTGTTAACAAAGCAGAGTGGCTACTTTGAGAAATCTGAATCTAAAATATAAACCATATTATTTAAAGAGAAAACACTGAACGAGAAGGTGTGTCCAGACTTTTGACTAAACCCACACCTTCACTCTAATGCTGTGATGACAGGCGTGTTTAGGCAACAGAAAGCTTTACTTGGATTGTCGACAGAGTCCCTCAAACCTCCTCCTGAACTGGCCCAAATGATCATAGACAGCACTTTTTTTACTGAAAGTGTAGTAATAAATGTTAATGTAGTAATTCTACCACTGCAACTTCAATAACATCACATTGCATTGTGGTACAGACGTGAATATTCTAAGCCATATTTAAAGGGCTCATTTTACACTGTTTTTTGATCTGTGTTATAATGTTGTTTCCTCACCAAAAACATAGCTGGAGTTGTTTTGTTTCATTCACACATTTAACACATAAACCCTGCATATTTAGGCTGCGTTCTCTGAGCTCTCAAACCGTGTGATGTCATGCAAACACACGCGCACACACACCCCCACATGCGCACGCACACACACACACACTCTCACTCTCCAGGGCTCCTGTTCTTCCTGTATTCTTCTGCAGTTCATCTGGTCCATGCGTCATGCCCCTGTCAGACAGCACCACACGAGGGACACTCCTGTTTTCTATCGGCTAATTCTGGCTCCTCTCCAGAGCTCTCCAAGCACCCAACTGACAAGCTTCCCTCCTCAACTTCCCTCCCTACCCATCTCTCTCTCTATCTCTACACCTCTCTGTCTCTCTCTCTCTCTCCCCTTTCCTATCTCCTTTCTCACCCTCTCCTCTGTTTAGTCTCTCCTTCTCTCTCACTCTCCCTCTCAACTTTCTTTCTCTCTCTCTCCTCTCTTTAGTTCTTTCTCCCCCTCTCCTCTCTTTCTCTCTCTCCTTCTCCTCTCTCTAGTTCTCTTCCCCTCTCTCTGTCTCCCTCTTTCTGCCTCTTTCCTCTCTCTCTCGTGTGCTCTCTAGTTCTCTCTAGTTCTCTCACCACCTCTCCTCTCTCCTTCTCCTCTATCTAGTTCTCTTTCCCTCTCTCTGTCTCTCTCTCTCTCTGCCTCTTTCGTCTCTCTCTCTGCCTCTTTAGTCTCTCTCTCTCCATGTGCTCTCTCTAGTTCTCTCTCCTCTCTCCCTCCCTCGCCTCTTTCTAGCACTCTCTCTCCTTCTCCTCTCTCTCCCTCCCTCGCCTCTTTCTAGCACTCTCTCTCTCCTTCTCCTCTCTCTAGTTCCCTTCCCCTCTCTCACTTCCTCTCTCTCTCTCCCTCACCTCTTTCTAGCTCTCTCTGCCTCTCTCTCTCTCCTTCTCCTCTCTAGTTCCCTTCCTCTCTCTCACTTCCTCTCTTTCTCTCTAGTTCTCTCTCCCCTTCTCTCTCTCTCCCTCTCTCTCCTTCTCCTCTCTCTAGTTCCCTTCCTCTCTCTCACTTCCTTTTTTGCTCTCTAGTTCTCGCTCCCCCCCTCTCGCTCCTATCTCTCTCCCTCACCTCTTTCTAGCTCTCCCTCTCTCTCTCCTTCTCCTCTCTCTAGTTCCCTTCCTCTCTCTCACTTCCTCTCTTTCTCTCTCTAGTTCTCTCTCCCCTCTCTCCCTCTCCTTCTCCTCTCTCTAGTTCCCTTCGTCTCTCTCACTTCCTCTCTTTCTCTCTCTAGTTCTCGCCCCCCCTCCTCTCTCTCTCCCTCACCTCTTTCTAGCTCTCTCTGCCTCTCTCTCTCCTTCTCCTCTCTCTAGTTCCCATTCTCTCTCTCACTTCCTCTCTTTCTCTCTCTAGTTCTCTCTCCCCTTGTCTCTCTCTCCTCTCTCTCCCTCACCTCTTTCTAGCTCTCTCTCCCTCTCTGTCCTTCTCCTCTCTCTAGTTCCCTTCCTCTCTCTCACTTCCTCTTTCGCTCTCTAGTTCTCTCTCCCTCTCTCTCTCTCCCTCACCTCTTTCTAGCTCGCTCTCCTTCTCCTCCCTCTAGTTCCCTTCCTATCTCTCACTTCCTCTTTTTCTCTCTAGTTCTCTCTCCCCTCTTTCTCTCTCCTTTCTCTCTCTCTCCCTCACCTCTTTCTAGCTCTTTCTCCCTCTCTCTCCTTCTCCTCTCTCCAGTTCCCTTCCTCTCTCTCACTTCCTCTCTTTCTCTCTCTAGTTCTCACTCCCCCCTCTCTCCTATCTCTCTCCCTCACCTCTTTCTAGCTCTCCCTCTCTCTCCTTCTCCTCTCTCTAGTTCCCTTCCTCTCTCTCACTTCCTCTCTTTCTCTCTCTAGTTCTCTCTCCCCTCGCTCTCTCCCTCTCTCTCCTTCTCCTCTCTCTAGTTCCCTTCCTCTTTTTCTCTCTCTAGTTCTCTCTCCCCTCTCTCCCCCCTCTCTCTCCTCTCTCGCTCCCTCACCTCTTTCTAGCTCTCTCTCCCTCTCTCTCTCTAGTTCCCTTCCTCTCTCTCACTTCCTCTCTTTCTCTCTCTAGTTCTCTCTCCTTTCTCTCTCGCTCCCTCACCTCTTTCTAGCTCTCTCCCTCTCTCTCCTTCTCCTCTCTCTAGTTCCCTTCCTCTCTCCGTCCTCCGCAGCAGCAGAGCCATGTTGTCACTGCACACTGTCATGTGTTTCTCCTGTGAAACTCTCTGTAAACTGTTAATTACTCCATTTTTATTCAGTGTTTGTTTATGTTGACTATATATTTTCAAGGCACCTTTTCAGAAACAAAAAAGCTTGCAATGGAATACATGTAAGATAGAGGAATTTGTTGCCATTCCTGAAATGTTCCACAGTATGGCATTAATACCTCCATGGTGGTGGAGCCTTGCACCAGAAAAGTTACATAGTACAGCTTTAAGTTATAACAGTGTGTCATAAATCCTTTGTCATTCATAAAACCTGGTGTTTTTGCATCTGCAGAGCTTCCATGGTCGGGGTTTTAGCTGCTCTAGGCGTTAGTGACATTTTATTCAGCCCTGTCCCATCTCTTGTTCATACTTTGCAGCTGATGTCATCAACATTCCGTGGAGGGTTAAGCTAACTAGAGGCACTGCTCTGTCTGAAGTGCTGTTACTCAAGTTACTTTAATGAAAGCTTTGATTTAACACAATTTGACCATAAAGAACTGATTTGTTTGGAGCTACAACAGGTGGCTGATTTCTACTGTTAAACTCGTCACAAGTTTGTGATTTAAAAAACTTCTAAATATTTTTATTTTATTTTTTCAGAGTATTTAGAACGACCCTTCCGACATTAATATGAACAAATACAGCACCGAGGAACGAACCCTCATTGTGCAGTGGTACTTTGAGTCACATGGGTCAAATTCACAAACCCAGCGGTGTTACAGTCGACATTTTAATACCAGAGATGCCCCGAGCGTAAATGACATTAAAGGAATAATAAGTTGTTTTCAAAGACAGGAGGCAGTATGTGATCTCCACAGACCTGACTCGTCCCGATTTCTTCCTGTGGAGCGATCTTAAAGAAAAGGTGTTTGTGAATAAACCTCAGACAATAAACGACTTAAAACATAATATTGAGGAGAGACATAAGAGCAGAAATGCTTTCAAATGTTATGCAAAGTGTGTTGGATAGAGCTATTCAAAATGGTAAATGGTAATTAGGTCAGTTTCAATTGCCAAAAATCTCGGAAGGTTCAGTTTACCTAGTGCTAAAATTTGGTGAGTATAACTTAAGAATTATAGGAGCTAATGAAGATTTAAAAGTGTCAGTGACTATATGGATTGTGTCATCATGGTAACATTCCTCCACAGACAGGGTGACATCACTGCAAATTATCAGTAACACAACGTACTGCACATAGCTTCTCCTCCTGACCTGTAATCCACCCCGTGTATTTGAGCGCGCGTTTAGCTGAGCTCCACAGAATCGGGCCTGCGCAGGTGACATCCTGTCCCCACAATATGGCCCTCACCTCTGGGTAGGACACTGCGGTAACACTGGTGCACAGGCCCATGAAGAACCTGCTGATGTATGCACGGCTCTAACAATCACTGCAGAATGGTATAGATTTAAAGGCGCTGTACCCGATTTCACAACTCTGAGACCAAAGCATGTTTTTGCCATCACATTAATGCTAACAATAACTAGCATGCTAACAGCTCACAGTGTAATTAGTAGGGCTGTAAGCCTTTAGTCGTTTAGTCGCTCAGTCAGTTGTTGGAGGATTTATACGGGACAACAGCACAAAGCAGGACTAAGTGAGTGTGTTAGCTTAAGAGTTGGTATTTTTTGGTATTTATATGCAAAAAGTCAGATTAAACTCATGATTCACAAGTTTCATCTGTCTTTATATAAATACATTGTTTCCTGGTACTTTTTTCTGTATTAATAGTTCTTTTTCCATGAACTCCCCCTGCAGGTGTAGCCTTATGAGTGCAGTTTGGGTCAGATACAGAGATATTTAATGGTTTTGAGAGCTTTTGCCGCACCCCCTTTTCAGTTGGATAATCGATCCGCAGGACATGTCTTTAGCTGTCCAAGAATTTTTCGACGGCACACAGCGGTCTCTGTACATTACATCTGTACTGGGGCAAAACAAATTATGCTCACATGACTGACGCAGGTGTGGCAGGTCTAACCACCTCTGTGCATCATGGAAAACTCGTGAAGCCAAGCCCGTGTTTTTGATTGAGCCTCATTATATCTGATGCAGTGATTACAGTAGGTGAGTAGGTAACTAGACTCTTTAATTACTCACCCTGTTGGCTAAACTGCAACAATTTATGCTATTTAAAGGCGCTGTACCTGATTTTTCCTTCCTTACAAACCTGAAAAACAGAGCTAATTAGTTTTAAACAGTTTGCAGTGGAACATTTGAAACTTTCCGGTCTGATGTCAATTATTTTCAGACAATACCAACACTTGTTTTGTGAAAACAGAAACATGTTTTCCTTTTTGTTTTGTTTTGTTTTGTTGACGTGTGCTACAATGTGTGTGCATGGATTATAAAGAATAGTACATACAAATCATAAAAATAAAAAATAAATCATATTAAAGGAAAGAGGCAGCTGGGTTACACATTCATACAGTACCTTTTGCAAATTATTATATATTCAGTGTTTTGTTATTTTTTTCTTGTGTTTTTTTTTATTTTTTTATTTAATAGTAAAGCCCAGAAATGTAAGATAAGCTGTAAAAGTCACAAATTAAGTTTGTTTTTGTTTTTTTGTTTTTTTTTAAGAATTGCAAGACATATTTATATGGGATATGAAAAAAGATGAATTTGAGTTGCTTTATTATAATGGTTGTGTCAACATACAGCCCCCTCTTTAACTTTACGTCTCTTCTGTTTCCTTGGTAACCCTAAAATGAAAGTACGCGGCCGTAATCATCAATCTCTTGTCTTGTTCATGATTTTGAGAACAAATAACTTTAATTACAACTGGAGGCTGGTCTTATAAAATAAATCCAATTTCAGACAATCTCTTGGACACATTGTGTACACCACAGAAACAAAGGCCTGGCTACACTGTGTTTACATAAAGAAGAAGTGCCATGCCTTTTGGTATTAAACTATAACATTCAGAGATCATTTAATACGTTTTTTCATTGTAAACCACAATATTGATCGGCTTGATAATAAAAATGGGTTCATTGACTTCTTGTTCAAAGCTGTAGAACTGATACTCTTCTTTTCAGTAATTCCAAGTAAGTACAGAGCTGTGTGTTCAAGCTCATAAAAGTCCATTTTACATTAAACCTTTAAACCTAAAGGCCTCATGTGAACAGTTGTTATATATCTGTTAAATGCCCTGTACCTGTTTTTTTCCTGTGTGTTTGAGCACAGTTTGTCAGAAAGTGCCCGTTAGCTGTTAACTTTACCATTATGGCAAAAACTTCCCTGCGGCTTCTGAAAGTTGTGAAAAAAATGTAAAAAATATAATGATGAATTATTAGAATGCTCTGAATGCATAAGGGAAGTGAGGAATAACCTTTGGACCACTGCAAACTGTTTAAAAACTAGTTCTGTTTTTCACGTTTTTAAGACGGTAAAACAAGATAGAGCGCCTTTTATGCCATTATGAGCCTAAAAAGCGTATACTCTAATAATCTAATCTAATCCCTGTCTTTTGTAGGTGACAACTTGGACGCAGTGCACGACATCACCGTAGCCTACCCCCAGAACATCCCCCAAACGGAGCGCCACCTAGTGCTGGGCCTGTTCCCCCGAGAGATATACTTCCACGTGCAGCGCTACCCGGTCTCCTCCCTGCCCACCTCCACCGCCCAGCTGGAAGCCTGGTGCAAGGAACGTTGGACCGACAAAGAAGCCCGCCTACGGGACTTCTACACGGGACAACCTCGGGCATTCGACAGGGAAGGGGTGGCTCTGGTGCCGCCCTGCAAAAGCGAACTACGGGTAGCTATGATCAAAGCCGCGTCGCTAATCTACTGGACCGGGTATATCGCGTTTTGTTTCGTAGGTTTGTGGTTGTGGGCGCCGTTTCGTTGGTTTTCCGTGGTCATGGTGGGCGTGTACGTGGTCCAGCAGAAGTTAGTCGGTGGCATGGAGTTGCTGGAGATGTCCTGCCATAGATATTGGAAGTCTAAAAAGCTAGATGAGAAGATTAAGTAAACGTTTAAGTGCATATGACAGGTTAGACTACACATTTCAAAACAAAGTTAGCTTCATTATATTTAAGATTTTACCAAAAAATATGCATAGTTTCTGCTTTTTTTTTTTCTTTTTTTTTTCTTTTTTTTTAGGTAAAGTTCCGCATTTTACTTCCTGGCTGGACATGAGCAGCACATGTGACATACAAAGAGGTAATTCAGTAACTTTTACCTAACAAAAATAATGTAAACAAGATCCAAAATTTGTCCAAGGCTGTTTCTGAATGTCCGCCCTCGCCCCTAACCTGGGTGAAAACAGTCTAAAGGCTAAACTCAGATAAAACATGCTTTCTGCCATAAATAATGATCAGACTGGACTGGCACAAGTATTTATAGACTAATAATAATCATAAGTTTTTGTCAAGATGGATCTCATGTAAACAGAAATGGAAATGTGTTTATTTAAGAGTGTTTTACTCCTAATCAGGGATCAACAGTGATAAACCAGCACTTCTATCTGCTTCATTCAGTCATGTCGTGTCAAGTTAAAGACCTGTCGGTGTTCGCTGTTATTTTTCCAACTCTTGCAATGCATTGTGGTCTATATTGACCAGTCTCGTGACCACCGACGCCCACTACTTTCCAAGGTGCATTGTGAGAACTTTTGAGCGCACTACTTTTTCACCAACTGGCGAAACCTCTAAATAGTGCCCTAAGTAGGCAATAGTGAGGCCATTCAGGCACAGCCTAAGTTACACAATATACTGAACTAGATAAATGTTGACACTTTGTTTAAACATTAATTTACCAAATATAAAAATGACAGGAAAGTGTTTGTTTTGCGTGTAAATTGTCCCTGCATTTTGGATAGAATTTCCCTGTTGATGACATGGGTAGAGGTATTTAATTTTAAAACTCGGTGCTACTTCCTGTATTTTTAGCTTGCCTGCAAACTGCCACTTAACTCATGTAAAACTATGATCAATATTAACTATCCCACAAAATGAAGTCATAATTAGAAAAACAAGAAAACCTGTCATATGCACTTCAACATGTTAGCACTAATGCTAAGGTCCTGCCTGGCTAATGGGCCTAGCATGCTCTTACCCAAGTTTGGATATGCATGAAGAAAAAAATAAGGAACTGTGTCTGTTGCCATAGGGTTAAAAAAAAAAAATCAGTTTTGAGGGTTCTGTCTGAGTAATCAGAAATGTAAAATTCCTCATTTAATTTCACACGTTTATGCTGAAAGCCCACAACACATCTATCACAGCTCATGTATGTTAGAGGGGTGGATCAGTTAACAACAGCAGTCTCATTTTGGATAGTAAGTTTAAATTTGGAGGCTTAATAAGGAAACTTGAACTAAACTATTGTTAAGAAGTTGTTTTATACAAGTGGAAAATATATTTCAAACATACATTTATGATTTTATTTTATCAACTTATGTCTCAAATATTTTTTTTTTATTACTTAACAAATATATTTTAGCCTTCAAGCCAAGACCTTTATATGATCTGGACAGGCTGTAGGCAGTGCTGTTTTGTTTTAAAGTGGTTTAGTTAATGCCCCGTTTGTGTTGTAGTTAATCTGCCTTTTCCACTCCCTGAAATGAAACTCAGTGGAACCAGGCAATTTGATTCTACAATCCAAAGATTTGTGTCTGCCCATGCTGCTTAAAAGTCTTAAAAACAAGAAAGAAAAGCAGGAGATGTGAGTGTGTGGTACGCCTCAGGACATAAATGTCTTCTGCAGACTGCACTCTTCTATTTGAATTGAATGTATTGTACATAGCATGTTCTTTTAAACCTGTGTCAAGATGCCATGTTTTTTCATTTTATATTTCTACATTTATCTTGAAACATTTAATGAGAATTGTTTAATTGAGAAATGTTTATTTTTGCTGTAGGACGTGTCACGAAACAGTCGTATTTGTTGCTGTTGCCATGTGTTTTTTTGTGTTTAATCGTGTTGTAGATGATGGAGCAGAGCCATAGTACAGCTGTACAAGCACTGAGCGTTCACTCAGCACATTAGAATCATTCGTCCTGAACTCCTTTGGTCCCTGAGGTCATGGGAAATGGACAAATCAGACTGAAATAGTGAATGTAGGGGCCATTTTATGAAGCTGTAGCTTCTGCTCAAACAGGCCAAAGTGTAAGGCATGACTTCTGCGGTCCCTCATTTAAGCCCCCAGCACAAGTGCGGATCATGGCTGCAGGGGCACGGGCCAGTCGGCCTGTGTCATTTCTTGAGGGGAGTCCCCTGTCTGAATAAGGCTGTGGCTCAGTGCTCTGCTGCAGGCCGGTGCAGGGTCCACACAGGACCAGACTTGGAGTGGAAAAGCAGCTCAGGATAGTCTTAATCCACAAAGCCCCATAATGCCCCTCTCCCCTGTCCTGATCAGAGGACAGACTGGTGCAGCGGCTAAACCTAATTAGAAAATGACAGCTGGGAAAGCCTTTGTGCCAAAAAAGACTAAAATGAGATTACATTGCACAATCAGGACCTGATTTGCCATAACTCCCTGTGTGATTGGTCTAATCTTTGTGAAACAGTGTCATGTGTGCAGCACTGATGCCCGAGCGGGGGTTTGGGCTGACTGAAGGGGGCACACAGCCAGGAGCAGGTGATGGTGCTTCATGTCTTATACATGTTTCTATATATGTCATATATATGTATACATGTCATATGTATACAGGTAGAAAAGCGCTATAGAAAAATGTGACCATTTACCGTGTGTGTGTGTATATGTCCCTCAGAGCAGCTCAGTCGGCTGGGCTGTCCCTCTGCTCTGTGTCATATGCAGAGGGTGGACCTTCCCCATACACTGTCCTCAGGTCTTTACAGTGGACACTACGAGACACTGTCTAAAAGGAAATGGAAAAATAAATGTATATGAGCAACTGACTAGTGTGTTCTTTCAGTTCAAACAGCTCGTCTTTAAACACAAACACAATGCTACATTTGATTTGGTCGTCTGTCTGCAGTCTCTCCAGTCGACATAAATGCTACTTGATGTTGGGACTGTAACAGTGGATCAGATTTACTGATATTTAACATAAACTCATAATTGAGTATACAAAGTACTACAATAGCCTGCAAAGGATGAGGTGCATGGACTAGAGTGAAGCGTTTAATATAAGACTAATGTAGCAGCTGCTATTCACAAGATATTTATATGGCTTTTTATAAGATGAAATGACCTGAGGAAACTCGAGGAGAAGAACTCTGTTATCATCAATCATCATATCCTCAAAGTTGATCATTTAACAGTCGATTCAACAAAACTGCCATTTTACAAAAGGATCTATATATATGTATATATATGTTTATATATATATATATATATATATATATATATATATATGTATTATGTAGTTTATATCTCCAACTTCTATTAGACATAAGCAAACAAAGTATGCACAGACAAGAAAAAAGATCTGGTTAATGCTTCCAGAGATTGAAAGAGGGATGATGGTGTCAAAGACTTTGTTCTCTTTGACTCTTTGGATGGCTCTCTCCACATGAACTCTCAGTCGGCCAATGGCCCGTGTCCTCAATACTTCCTCTTTAGGCATTTCTGCTCCTTTGGGAACAACTACAGGACGGTGCACACCTCCTGACACAAGGTCATCCACCTGAGAGCCCTTCTCCTCCATTTTGTCCATGTCAGGAGAGAGGAGTGAGACACCTGACTGACAGGAGTGCTCCCTGTCCCTCATGGAGCCCTCACACGGGTGACATTTGTGTGTGGAGAACACCTCACTCTGTGGAAGCAGTGATGAGGGTCTTTGACACAGCAGCTCTGTACACTCAAGGACGACTCTATCTTCACCGCCGTGGAAATCTTTAAGGAGAGTTTCCCTGATGACAGCGGGACACATCCAAACACAGATGGACCCCAGGAGACAATACAGGAAGTTAGCCCAGGTGACGATAACTCCGCTCACAGTGGAGCTGTGGATGTGGAATCTGTGGCCAAGTTCAGAGTGATTGCATCCAGTGGAGAGATACGTCAGGAAGAGGAACAACTCGTCTATAGGCCTCAGCTTCTGAAAAGAGAAACACATCCATTTTCAAATTCACATCATGGGCTGTTCATAAAAATACTAACTGAAAGCACGAGAAACACTTACTGTTG
Organism: Periophthalmus magnuspinnatus; assembly: GCF_009829125.3. Taxonomy (NCBI): domain Eukaryota; kingdom Metazoa; phylum Chordata; class Actinopteri; order Gobiiformes; family Gobiidae; genus Periophthalmus; species Periophthalmus magnuspinnatus. The sequence goes on along the minus strand of NC_047147.1, from coordinate 19,552,150 downwards.
GCTCAGTTAATGGAGTTTCAGAGCTCGTTCTTGAAGGCTTCTTCACTGTGACTCTCACCATTTTTGTTGTGGCACTTTCAATGAGGTTCCAAAAGGCCATGAGGTGCTCATAGGATGCAAATCTGTACAGACAAAACACATTATAGACAAACAAAACACAACAGCAGGCCTGTGGTCATTAATAATTCAGATGTGTGTAATAACAGGCCTATAAATGCCATTGGGCTCTTTGCATGATACTGCTCCTCTAGTTCCAATCAAATGCCTGGTCATCTATTTCCGACCTCATTAATTCTTGCCTCAGATCCAGAATAGAGGTTATCCAGATGAAACGTCTCTGAGCAAGAGATTTGTGGTTGGTGCCAAGACATCCATCAGCAGTGTCATTCACAAATGCATGACTTGCAGAAAACTTTGAGGAAAAACAGAGCTGCAAATTATGGCAGATCTGTCTGCAGAACATTTGCGAACTGAGCCCTCTTCCTTGTCTGTTGGCCTGGATGTATTTGGACCATGGGAGGTCATAATGGGCTACACTAAAGGTGGTCATGCCAACAGCAATGAGCAGTTCTGTTTATTAAGCTCCTCAAATGTCATCAACTTTGTAGTACTAACTCTGTTGGTGCATCCAAGGAACTCAAGCTGGATTCTCCAAAGCCTGGCTGAAATGATACTCCTCTCTTTTCTCACATGGGCTGTGGTGGGAGCGTACCATGGGGTTTACATGGCGCATCCTGAACTTGATCAAAGTGGCACGTGTCAAGACTACAAAGATCACTGAATGCCTTGTATGTCATTTGTGTCATGTAATGTTGCAGTTTCACACTTCTTTTGCATTAAATTGGATAAGCCCCCACGAGAGGGTGTGGCTACAGCATATATTAACATACCTGGAGTACTGGTGAATGGTGAAAGACGACTGCAGATGACGCCACATTTTGTTTGAACTCCTGGAGCTGGCTCATACTCTCATCCACAGACCGTGTAGATCCAGCCCCATAATTGTGGTCAGTCGGCATTGGTACGCCACCGACTTCCTCCTGGTACTCCTCCTCTTCTTCCTCCACAGAATGATCCTCATCGTCACATATTTTGGGTCTTGGGCGATGGTCCCACACTCCGGCCCAGCTTTTTGCAGCTTCAGCCGTTCCAGTTGAACAGTGTACTTTATTCTGGTCTGGCTTAAAATGAGGGCTGCAGACCTCAGTGTGGTTAGTGATGGTGAAATCCTCTTATTATCTTGAGCCATTTAGAGCTCAGGCTGATGTCTTTTGGAAAACAATGAAAACTCAAACTGCTGTTGTAGAAATTTGAGGCAGAACTAGGCCCAGCAATAGACCCTCCCACACATTCTGGCAGATTTAAAGTCTGTAAAGTTAATCTTTCACTCATTGTGGCTTCTTGAGAGCTAGCACACTGGTTGCCAGATGAGTCGAGTTCTGAAGAGGAAATGACTTTTCCGGTAGGAGGGGCGGTGGTTAGTTCACCTTGAATGTTATCCACAGGCTGAAGTGTACCTTCATATTTCTTTCCAGTGTGACTTCTCATATGACCTTTTAGCTTAGAGCTTGAGGTAAATACTGCATTACACAGTGAACAGCTGTAAGTTTTCCTGCATGCATTTCTTGCCTTATATCTGAGGTTAGAAGAACGACTAATTTACAGATTGAACAGCTGTAAGGTCACTCTGCGTGAATTCTTCTGTGACTTTATGCTATTCCTATGGCTAATTGTTTTCTTACAAATAGAACAGCTGTAAGGATATTCTCCTGTGTCACTTTTCATATGATTTTTCCTATTTGTGTTTGAGGTAAAACTTGTATTACAGATTGAACAGCTGTGAGGTTTCTTGTGTGTTCTCTCATAATGTGTGAGGCTTGAGGAACTAGTAAAAAGCTTTTTTACAGGTTGAACAGATGAAAAATTTTTTCACCTGTGTGTACTCTGTGTTCTTCAAGATGATATCCTAAACGAAATGTTTTTTTTACAGACTAAACAGCTGAATGTTTTTTCATGTGTATATATTCTCATGTGTGTTTCTAGATTACTACAATATCTAAATGCTTTCTCACAGACGGAACAGCTGTAAGATGTTTCTTGCAGGTTGAACAGCTGAATGGTCTTTCACCTGTACGTGTTCTTCAAGATCATTTCTTTTGCTAAATGTTTTCTTACAGACTCAGCAGCTGAATGTTTTCTCACCTGTCATGTGTGCTTCACGTTTTTTACAGACTGAACCACTGTCAGACTGAAGCACTGTGTTTGTCTTCTGTGTGTATTCTCATGTGTGCTATAAAATGACCCTTAGAGGTACATTTTCTACAGACTGAACAGCTGAATAGAGTCTTTCCTGTGTGAACTCTAATGTGTATTTTTAAACCAAATCTAGTCCCAAATCTCTTTTTATAATTCGAGCACTCCTTTAGCTGGTCCTGACATGAGTGGCACTGTCTCTTGTATTTGGTGCAGCAGTGCTTCTGGCTCTGATCTGGACTTTGTCTCCATCAGCCTCTGTCTCCATCTGTGCAGCTGAACAGCTGAATGGAGTTCTCCAGTCTTCATCATTGTCAGTGTCAGAAAAGTGCTCTGTGAGTTCCTCAGTCTCTGAGTCGACATGTGGCTCTGGGCTGATGTCCTCTCCTTGTGTTTCCTCTTTTTTAGCTGAGTTTGTTGAAGCAGTGATGACTGTAGTAAAACTACAGCTCAAGAGCAGAATGTTTGTGTTTACCAGCCTGACTGGGGGGTGCCATCTTTGTTCACACAGTGTGCAGCAGCTAAAACAGTGACCAATTTATAAAGTACTTTACCATTTTACCATTTACCAAGGAAATCTCAGAGCATTCCTTAAGGCATGAAAGTTTAAACAGACAAAAATAAAATACTATTGCCCGAATAAAAATGTTTAGCCCATTAAATAGGTATTTTAGAACTCTACATGTATTCTTTCAAAGAGGTCTGATTACTACATAGTACCGGATTACTCAAACACAAGTGAATGACAATAAACTCGGAGTTTAAGCTAATGAGGGAACACCTTTACAACATGAGTTAAGCTCTTTTAAGTTGATTCATTGACTTCAGAATCATTTCTGTTGAAACTTTATAGATCAGCAACACTAAACTGACCAAAATGACCCCAATTCAAACTGAAGTTTGTGAATCCTGTGGAGTACACACAAAAGGCTGGGCTCTGTCTGTAGTCTTGTCCTCTGCTGTCTGATGTTCTCAGATGTTGTGGAAAGTGAAGTGGGAACAAGCTCTGCACAAAGGAAAATCACATTTCAAATCCCGCCTACATTTTTTGGGTAAATATGAGTATAGGTATAGCTGACAATTCCCATGTCAAAGCTGAAGCATATAGGACACGTTATAGTAGTATATAGTTAAGTTAAAAAAAAAGGCCTAAATCCCCATTAAAATCTGATTTTGTTTTTTAATTAAACTTTTTTTGGGGGGGGGTTATTTTGTTATCTGTGGGTTTGGAGTACAAACTGGTCCAGATGGTTTTAGGAATGATTGATTTGACAGAAAATAAGTGGGTTACAGCTTTCCCTTCATTTTGCATAAGCCTTGGATCAGAGGGTGGACAAAAAGTACAACAAAAAAATTGACATGGAATCTTATGAGGGTAAAACATTTGACTGAATTATAATTTTTAAATGTGTTGAAACTCACCATTACTTCAGTCGTGCCTTGTACCTTCATATGTGTGGACTGAGATGCTAAATTTGCTAGTTTTTTGTATTATATTGGCTCAGAAATTACAGAGACATCAACCACAAACCAGGTCATGTAAGTTACAATGAAATATCACATATCAAACAAACACAGCTACAACCAACTACTACAGCCTGATCCTGTTTAGCCACATATGAGCATCCACCAAAAAGGTCAGGAGCTATGAAGGTGAAGCTCTGTCGCCATAGTAACACTTGTTGACTGGCCCGTCTCTTAGCAACGGGATGAGGAGTGATGTCAATGGAAAGCATGCTATTTTCTCCCCCAGAATGATGTCACTTCTTTGTATGGGGTAAGGGGGGGGGGGCGGGTGAGAGAACAATGCATCATCAGCCAATTATAGTCGCAGTTTTGCTCTCAGCAGATTTATTTAGACATGTAAATATGGCTAAAGTTAAGGTACATTTTGTCCCCGTAGCGATTTGCATTTGACTCATCCGCCAATACCAGCACCCACAGACCCATCTCAAAAACAATAAAAACATTCGCAGTTAATGTGAGTGGGCTTGCATCTCCACAAACCTGACTCTCGCTAGACTTGGAGGAGGGCCTTCTACTGCTTGTTACCATGGAAATGCTGACTTTGGCTATATTATTATTATTACAGTAGCATAACACTTAGAGAATGTCCCAAAGTACAGAATCATGCATTTGACTTTAAGAATCATTATTTCAGCACGTTTTTATAATAGTGATTTGAAATTTGAGTGTATTTATTGATTTATTTACCCATGTGCATGTTTTGGGTGATGGGGGAAACTGGAGGAAACCTACCTCGACACAGGAAGAACATGCAAACTCTGCACAGACAGGCCTGGGACTCACTTTCTTTCCATTGGACACGAGGCTATAGGAGTGTGGCATGAGAAATGAGAAAAGGCATCTGTAACTGGATTTTTTGGCACCAAGACACAGATTGAAGGATGGCAGGTATCTGAAAGAAAAGGATACATCATAGTTTGCGTGTTCTGTAGGACATCGTGACCTGCAGACTCTGATGTAATGGGTTAAACTTCACGATGCAAATACACCGCTCACAATCATAACTCCTCATTCTTTTCCATTTGGAAGTTGTGGCTGTGAGCGAAGGCCTATTTTGGTCATAAAAGCAGGATTCTTAAGGAGGAATTAGAAGGTGGAGCTCTAAGTGCATTTGTGTTGATCCCAAGGGAAGATCCGAAGGCCAAAAGGGCACCCAACAGCTGGGAGGAAGAGGTGACGCAACTCCAGCTATTTTATCACTGCACAAAAGCAAGACAGTGTTTTAAAATGTGATTTGAAAGAAAATGATCGTGTAACAAGTTGTGCTTTTTAATTATCTTTTTACAGAAGGGGTATTTTACTTCTATGGGGGATTAACTGCTTACATATAACATACGTAGCGCACCATGTTAGCGTTTATTGTTTTGAAAATGCTATATCTGCTGAAAACAACATATTATCATGTTTTATAAGTTTCACTTGCTCTGACTCTACCCTCCCTTTGCTCTCTGCGCTAAGTTACGCAACCTTAAGGCGCTATCACAACACAATCAGCGTGCGTCCTGCTAATCTTACGGCTAACGATAAGGAGGATTCGAATAGTGTCCAGGAGAGATCACTAGATGACTCAGACAGACATGTTTTTGATGAGGGAAAATAAATAAAGCTCATTGTGATCTCAAATGGTAAAAATCCACTATATACATGAGCCTTCCAGTTTGAAGTCCCAGTTTGTCATTAGATTGTCCAACCCCACCTTGTTTTATTCTCACATGTTATATTATATTTTTATTTGAACAGGAACGGTGTACAAACCTAAAACAGGACGCACTGTTGTACCAGGTTATAGCAAAGCGTGCTGATTTCCATCTGCGTACTCCTAAGAGCTGTAGACCTTAAATGGTTCAATTGATGGCATCGAACAAGATTTTTACTTTTTTCTGGATAACTACTTGTTTTTTGCATGATCTCCCCCTGCAGGTGTAGTCTTGTCAGTGCAGTTTGGGTCAGATACATACAAATACGTAATTGTTTTGAGATCTTTTGCCACGTCCCCTTTTTTAGTCGTCTAATTCATCTGCAAAACATGTCTTTAGTCGACCAAGAATTCCTTTAGTTGACTACAGCCCTACTTCTTACATATCACCACTAGAGGGCATCTACATTACTTCTGTCTGACAAGATAAGCAGAAACCAGAAATGAGCCTGAACAAGTTTAGTCTTTTTTACTAACTATAATTTTGAAGGCAACCTACCTGACCAGTTTAAACCAAGATGTGATTTGCTAAGTGTTTTAATTTTACACTTCGCTCCAGCTTTTCCAGAAAACACTGATGAGTAACTAACGAGGTCCCATGGTGAGGGATGATCATCTCCTTTATAAGGCAGGACATGGCCCAGAGCGTTTCCCAGAGACCAGTCTACTTAGAACGCCAATAACCAGGGTTCTGTTTAGTGGCCCATTCCTCCTGACAGAGCAGGTGTAACTGAGCCAAGTTTGTAGTCCGCCTTGCTCACACGCGCCTTTTCAGGTCTGCCCATACATTTTCAAAAGGGCTGAGATCAGGGCTTTGTGATGGCCTCTCCAAAACATTGACTTTGTTATGCTTGAGCCACTTTGTAACCAGTTTTGGAGTGTGCTTTGGGTCATTGTCCATTTGGAAGACTCATTTGAGCCAAAGCTTTAACTTGAGATGTTGCTTCAGTTTTTTATATAGTTTATGTAAACTTCTGGTTTCAACTTCACAAACTGCCACTTAACTATGTAAAACTATGATAAATATTTAGCTACTACTATTGGTGGTACTATGGGCTTAAATTATCAGACACAAGAATGAGCAACAAAAACAGGTGACAACTTACGAATCTAGACACAATCTAGACATTCCGACTTGAAGAACCGTAAATGTTCAGTAGTGTACGACATCTCATTCTATCAAATTTTTCACAATTTCAGATCAAATTTACAGACAGTTTGAAAATGTTTGATGTAGCATATTAAATAAAAGTTTATGGTGAAGTCTTTATCCACTCAGCTGTATTTAAATGATGGGATTATTCTCAGTAAGTGAAACAAGACACAATATGATCTGTTTCCTCATCAAGTTCCACTTTTGTACTTTCACTTTTTATTTTACTGTCAAATTCTAGAAAATGAACACAATCTATTTGATGGCAAGTAAAAAGTCAGTCTATATCAGATTCTCTGTAAAAATGTCCTCTCCATTTTATTTTGAAAAGGCAGAGTACAAACTGATGCAGGTTTACAATTAGACTGATCTTTGTTCCAACCAGAAAAGAACTGATCGATGTGTTTAGGAAAACTCAAACCTTTTAGAGGGACAGAATTCTATAACAAAGTCAGCTGTGCTAAAAGCTGGAATTGGTAGAAATAATTGATTTTGGGAGAAAAAGTGCATAGAAAGTAGCTTATATTCTAATAGTACTATTTCTACTTTGAAGTAAAGAATTTGATTGCAAGATGGGATCAGCGCGTAGCCTGGATCTGAAAGAGCTGAATATTAATCTATTTTGAGATTATTTTTTCAGACCAATGCATCTTTCACTGGGAGGGTTGAACATGTTTTTGTCGTCTGTATAGAAATTATTTGAGATCAGCAGCCTCATGTAAACTCATACAACAGTAAAATGTCATTTATACAGAGGAGCATGCTGATAGTCCGAGAGAAGACAGGCCACTGTAAAGATCTGGTTAATGCTTCCAGAGATTGAAAGAGGGATGATGGTGTCAAAGACTTTGTTCTCTTTGACTCTTTGGATGGCTCTCTCCACATGAACTCTCAGTCGGCCAATGGCCCGTGTCCTCAGTACTTCCTCTTTGGGCATTTCTGCTCCTTTGGGAACAACTACAGGACGGTGCACACCTCCTGACACAAGGTCATCCACCTGAGAGCCCTTCTCATCCATTTTGTCCATGTCAGGAGAGAGGAGTGAGACACCTGACTGACAGGAACGCTCCCTGTCCCTCATGGAGCCCTCACACGGGGACGACACAAAGGGGAGTGCTCCATCAGGACAAATGCCCACCATGGCCTTAAAGGTGCAGTGACATTTGTGTGTGGAGAACACCTCACTCTGTGGAAGCAGTGATGAGGGACTTTGACACAGCAGCTCTGTACACTCAAGGACGACTCTGTCTTCACCGCCGTGGAAATCTTTAAGGAGAGTTTCCCTGATGACAGCGGGACACATCCAAACACAGATGGACCCCAGGAGACAATACAGGAAGTTAGCCCAGGTGACGATAACTCCGCTCACAGTGGAGCTGTGGATGTGGAATCTGTGGCCAAGTTCAGAGTGATTGCATCCAGTGGAGAGATACGTCAGGAAGAGGAACAACTCGTCTATAGGCCTCAGCTTCTGAAAAGAGAAACACATCCATTTTCAAATTCACATCATGGGCTGTTCATAAAAATACTAACTGAAAGCACGAGAAACACTTACTGTTGGCTCAGTTAATGGAGTTTCAGAACTTGTTCTTGAAGGCTTCTTCAATGTGACTCTGACCATTTTTGTTGTGGCACTTTCAATGAGGTTCCAAAAGGCCATGAGGTGCTCATAGGACGCAAATCTGTACAGACAAAACACATTATAGACAAACAAAATACAACAGCAGGCCTGTGGTCATTAATAATTCAGATGAAATTAAAACAAGACAATGTAATGTCTAACTACAGAAGGTTCTCAGTGATGAAATGTTCACATGCACAAACAGGTCAACAGTGCACCCTTCCTCTGGGAGGCGCTGTAGTCTGTATAGAAGGTATTTGTTGTCGAGACTGACAATAATATAATGGCAGTGCTTGCGGAAGTCAATAATAAAACTATACCAAATATATGATCATATTATATTAGGCGCACATTTCTCAGCCTCCAGGGGCACACAGGTGTGTGTGTTGCAGGTGGGTAAGGTACACTGTGTCTACAGCCTACACACCTGGTGTAATGGCGAATGTCCTCGGGACAAGTTGAGAATCTCTGGAGTCCGAAAGATGACTGCAGATGAAATGACGCCACATTTTGTCCTAACTCCTGCAGCTGGCTTATGCTCTCATCCTCAGACCGTGTAGATACAGCTCCATCACTGTGATCAGTCAGCTTTGGTTTGTCTCCAGTGTTATCCACAGGCTGAACTATATCTTCACATTTCTCGCCTGTGTGACGTCTCATATGAACTTTCAGATTAGAGCTGGAGGTAAATCCTGTTTTACAGACTGAGCAGATGTAAGGTTTCTCCTTTTCATGTGCTCTCTTATGATATCTGAGACTAGAGGAATGAGAAAAAGCTTTTTTACAAATTGAACAACTGAATGGTTTTTCACCTGTATGTACTCTCAGGTGTTCTTTAAGACACATTTTTTGATTAAATGTTTTCTTACAGACTGAACAGCTGAATGTTTTATCACCTGTATGCATTATCATGTGTACTTTAAGATAACTTTTTCGGTTAAATGTTTTCTTACAGATTGAACAGCTGAAGGGTTTTTCACCTGTGTGTATTCTCATGTGTGCTTCAAGTTTTGAATAATAATAAAACGTTTTCTTACAGACTAAACAGCTGTAAGGTTTGTCTCCCATGTCTGTTCTCGTGTGCACTGTAAGATCACTGTTTTGGGTAAATTCCATTTTATGACAGCTGCTTGTTTTTTCACTTGTATGTGTTCTCAAGTGTGTTTCCAGAGTAGTTAGATGGCTAAATGTTTTATTACAGACTGAGCAGCTGAATGGTTTTTCCCCTGTATGTATTCTCATGTGTACATTAAGATTACTTCGTTGGTTAAATGTTTTATCACAGACTGAACAGCTGAATGGTTTCTCACCCGTATGTATCCTCATGTGTGATCGAAGTGTTGAATTTCGGCAAAATGTTTTCTTACAGACTGAACAGCTGTAAGGTTTGTCTCCCGTGTGCATTCTCATGTGTACTACAAGCTCACTATTTTTCGTATATATTTTTTTACAAATTGAACAGCTGAATGAGTTTACATCTGTATGTTTTCTCATATGTGTTGTGAGAGTTGAATTTCGGTAAAATGATTTCTTACAGACTGAACAACTGTAGGGTTTTTCTCCTGTGTGTGTTCTCATGTGTGCTACAAGATCACCATTTCGGGGATATGTTCTTGTACAAACTGAACAGCTGAATGGTCTTTCACCTGTATGTATTATCATGTGTGTTCGAAGTGTTGAACGCTGGCAAAATGTTTTCTTACAAACTGAACAACTGTAAGGGTTGTCTCCCATGTATCTTTTCATGTGTCTTTTTAAATCATATCTAGTCCCAAATCTCTTTTTACAATTAGTGCACTGGTGTTTCTTCTCTTTGGCTCCTGACATGTCTCCATTGTCCAGAGTGGCACTGGTTTCTGGTGCAGACTTGTATTTGGGGGATAGACCTAAGTTTGGAGCAGTGGTGCTTCTGGCTCTGATCTGGACTTGGTCTCTATCAGCCTCTGTCTCCATCTGTGCAGCTGAACAGCTGAATGGAGTTCTCCAGTCTTCATCATTCTCAGTGTCAGAAGAGTGCTCTGTGAGTTCCTCAGTGTCTGAGTCGACATGTGGCTCTGGGATGATGTCCAGTGAGGACTCTTCTGTCTTCACATCGACAGCACTGGACTCAGGGACACACCTGAAAATAAACCAAAAACATGAGGGTCACAATAGAGGTTATGTTTGTTTGCTTTGTTTGCCCCATTTACTTTCCATCCATTTTCTTCTGCTGTATCTGGGGCCGTGTTGCGGAAGCACCAGTCTGACACACACTTCCTGCATCTCTTCCAGAGGAGATATGCTAAGCTATTTTCTATGTAAATTGTGTTGATGGAATAATCCTATTGAAACTCCTGAATTTCAGTGACAAATTTACAAATTCAAAGCGCTCTCTGAAGCTTCTATTTGTGCGAGAGAGGGAAGGGGTGGGTCTGTGTCCCAGAGGGCACTACTTTCATAAATACAGTGGAACATACAGTATGGTCTGCAGGTTTGGACGTGTTGGGTCAATGAAGCCTGGCAACCCTGCTCCATCACGTTGTTTTTTTTCACAGGGCCTCCTCCCAGTGGGAAATGCGCAGGATACCTTCCCAGAGAGGTGTCCAGGAGGCTTCCAGATGCCCTCAGATGTCTCTTCTCCACATGGAGAAGCGACTCTATTCTGAGCTCCTTCAATGTGACCGAGCTCCTCAGACTATCTCTAAGAGAGCGCCTAGCCACCTGCGGAGGAAGCTTTTATCCACAATTTTGTCCTTCTGCAGACAGAGCATGCTATGCTTTGTTTCGATGTCAGGTACAAAGTGAATGCTAAGTAGATGTAGATGTTTATCTTTGTTAGCAGACTGTAGCAGCTCTGAGACATTTTGAGCTCTTACAGGAGCAGATTTCATCCCTCACCATTGACTCTCAAAGACTCGTTGCTAAATTACAAAATGTTGTGATGTTGCCTGCATAACCACTAAAAGAAATTACGTCTTTAAAAAGGCGACTGAAAATGGAAAAGAACTAATCTCATTAAAACTAACTGCAGTTGGATGTGTTTAAAGTGGTTGAGCCTCACACTTGCAGCTGCTCTTCCTCCTGTTTGACGCTCTGTTCCTCTGGCTCCTCTTTGATCTGTGCGGTCTCTAGGATTTCCTGCTTCAGACCTGGAACAGGACTCAGAGAGGGGATCTGGACACCTGCAGGAGACAACACAGGTCTGAACTCCCTACATATACATGTGTAGCACTTACAGGGCCTGTATTACGCAATTTTCTGATCTATGTTATAAAGATGTTACCTTATCACAAACATACCTGGAGTTATGTTTTGTTTCATTCAGAATCAGAATCCTTTTATTGCCATCACTTGTGAACACAGTTCACAAACTAGGAACTTACTTTGGTGATAAAATGCAACATAAAACACACTGAATAAATACAAATACAAATAAGGGCATGCACAAAGTTTTAAAAAAAAAGATATGCTTAAAAAATCAAATAAAATACTTAAAGGTAGAAAATATATACAACAGCAGCATCAGAACAACAGTGCAAACATGACTACACATGTTTAACACATAACCCCTGTGTATTTAGGCTGCATATGACACAAACACTCGACCTTGTGGTAATACAGGAAGTGCTCCCCTGTGTTTTCAAACTCCATCCACCTTCACTACAATCATGTGGATGATTTCAAACCAGAAATTTCCAATCTCTACTGAATTAAAGGTAAAAGCTGTTAACTTGAAAACTACCACTACTTGACATCACAAGGTGGAACAGAGCATTGTGAGCTTTGGATGTACACAGCCTATTAATCAAGGATTACTTAAACACGTGAATGAACAAACTTCAGCTATGTCTTTGATAAGGTAACAGTATTATGCCTACATGCCTCAAAGCTCTGAAGAATCAATTTTTGTGTAACATAGGAGGTTTAAGCTTGTGACTCATCAATCAAATTAATCAGCTTTTTTCATATTAATACCAAAAACTACCAAATCTTCAGCTCACTGTTTATGAATGGCATGAGGTTTCTGGTAATGAAAACTGATCATTTAGTTCAAAGTCCATGCATTTTTAAAATGTTTTTATTTTCTTTATTTACAAAGCAGGCATATAAAACATAACAAATCAAGATACACTTATAACATACATACAAACAAAACAATAGTAAACTGATAATAACACTTAAAAGACAAAACAAAGAACAAAAATATAATAAAATAAATTATTGTGTTAATTGCTAGTGTGTGTTAATCCCAGTGGGTGCAGTATTTTCTATGACACAATAGATCCTTGCAGCTGGTTTATTGTCGAGCTGTTTGATGTATTAATGTAGTGTTTTAGATCATAGCAAATGTGGTCCCAGTTGGGATTTGTATTGTTCCGTTTAACTTTGATATTTGCAACAGAATTATTAGTTGTCATTTCATTGCACAACAGCAGAAGCATGTGGCTCTCCTGGAGGCTCAGCACGAGTCCAGATTTATTTTATTGTAAATGAAATGTTGAATTTTAGCCCAGAGATCTTGACTATAGTTACATTGGTAGAAGGATGGGGGATGGTTACTAAGAGATTTACACAGAAACTGCAATTGTAGTCTAATTTGAAGTTTTGTTATGCTTTATTTTAGCCGAATAAATATTATGGAGAATTTTGTTCGTTGTGTCACTTCCTTGTCTTTATTGCTAAAGCAGCACGTGCTTGTGGCTGTTGTACTTGTGTATAAAGGAGATAACGGCTCATATCCCGGTGTACCTGCGGGAGATGAGGCCACACAGAGCACTTTTTTCTCATTCTTCGGTGTTGTTGATCCTTTATCTTTGTCCATGTCGTAGACTGTGGTAGAAATGATCGATTTTGTATGTTGGAGCTGTCGGGGCTGATGTGTCAGAAAAGCAAACGGAAGAAAACCAGAGGTTTGAAACGTTACAGCTCAAGAGCGGAGTGTTTACAGGCGGCCGCCATCTTGGAGCGTAGTCTCGCGAGAGTTTCTTCTTATGATTTATTTTTATTTATTTAACAACTTTTTGGTGCATTACCGCCACTAACTGGTATGGAAAGTGAACTGGAAGGCATAGTAATGGCAATAACAACAACAACAACAATAAAAAATAACTATTATTTTAAAAAAACAACAACATTATTTGGATGTTTTTGCAATAGCTCTATCAGATCAAATTTCATTTTAAGGTTATTAATACTTTTCTCCATTTCATTCCTTTCTTGATTATGCTTAACCATCCATAAAGACATGCACAACTCACAGGAGCTTTTTTATTGCAAACTTTCAAACAGAAATATTTGAGCATATAAACAAATGAACAGATAAGGGTCTTCCAAAAAGGACACATGAAAACCAGTCTCTTTTCTTTCAGCTAGGTTCAGTGATTTGGCAAAAAAGTCTGTGGTCATTCCTCCAGTCTGCAGTTCTTGTTTTAGTTTTGAAGAAAAAAATATATATATTTGCATATAAAATCTTGACCGAGTATAAATTATGAAATGGCTGTTATTTCATTTTTTTATGGTTAGAGGCCAACTGATTCCCCAAAACCAGGACTGAATACACAAGGACAATACAAGGAGAGATGTTCCAAGTTCTTATCTATGAGGCAGATAAGATTACTCTTTTATCTGCTCCTTTTCAATAATTTTGTATATGTTTAACTTTGTAACATCGTTGATGTCTTTTTTTATATTTTATGATCTAAATAAATAAATAAATGGATGGATGTCATTGCTGATCTATCATTGGCACGTTTCATGTGACTAGACTTAGCTACAGACGTCACAAACTATGTCAAAGAGCTTTATTTAAGCTACACTGTCCTTATAATTATTTAAATAATTAACTGTAGACTCCAAAACTCGGGTTAGCAATTTGAATGAAGCTTGACCCACACGTGTAACAAAGACATCCAGACTTCTATCTTACTTTACTGCTGTGTAGAAAAAGTAATGCCCGCTTACGCAGAAAAATATAAATCCATTTACAAAACAGTCTGGTGGAGATACAGTGGATAAACTGTGTCCACACTTAAACACTTAAACTGCCAACACAGTAAGAGCCCTATCTGTAAATGAAGGAAATCAGTGTCCTCTAGTAGGAATGACAAAAAGTACGGTTATCTGCAAAACTAAACTTTGGCCCAAACATATTCGGCCCCTAATTGTTAAAAAATAAACATTTGCATTCAAACATAAATGTATTACTCCATATTCACTTTGTCCATTAATCATTTAAACCAGCAGTAGCCTCAGTTACATCATGATCATGGATCATAACGGTGGGGTGCAGACTCATCCAACAACAAAACATGTCTCCAGGAACAAGGTTTCTGCTGACCCTGACAGACTGTGGGCCACCTCAGGCAAACCTGGGGCAAATGCAGAAGATTCTTAGATGGTCTGCCCTGTACCATACCTTCTACCATTTCTATACAAAAAAAATACTGGTTTAAAAATAACCCGACCTACGTAAAATAATAACCCAGATCACTATTGGACCAACATGACTCTGGGTTATTCTGACCCAACACCACAGGATTATCTTGACCCAGCAGTTTGGGTTATTATTTTAACCCAAAGTTTTGGGTAATTTTTTTTTCTAATCAACTCTATGTATAGCACAGAAGGTCGCTTGTTCCAATGAAGCCACTCGACACAGATATATATAATTTTTTGTTTGTTTTAGGTTCAGGATTGTCCAAGGGTTGGTTCTTTGGCATGACCACAGTTGTGAAGTCTGACTTTCTCTTCTGGACTGTAGGGTGAGTTGACTTGAGGTGTAGATTAGAAATCCCCTGTCAGTTCCCCAAGCAGAGGATGCAGAGCCATCTTAGCGCGTGTCCTACTGAGCCCACAAGGTCTTTAAACATTGGCGTTCGGCCTTGTTTCTCCTCCTCCTTCAACTTTTAAGGTCCGCCACATGTTGGCCACACTGTTCATCTTCTCCATGAACTCAGTTTCAGCCATTGCATTACTGCAACTCATCAGAAACCATGAGTAACCTTTTAGCATCATCTGGTACGCCCGCTTTAGTTCCATGCAGACAGCTTCGTATCAATTCCTTAGGCTGTCTGCCATCCGAGAACCTGATTACTCTCAGTCTTGCTCTCTACACCATGCTCAAATTCTCTAATGAGGAGTCTGTAATCCATCAAGCCTGTGAATATAGGGATATCTTGGGATAACTTGACAATGTAGTACTGAACAGTTAAAAGAGTCTACACCACCACCAGGAGGAGCAGAAAACTGACTAAACATAAACTACAGGCTACAAGCAAATACAATACAACAATATTTCATTATATCATCACTCTGCTCACTAAAACTCCCTAAAACAAGACACTTTAGTCACCACAACATTATGTCACACAGCACATTAGTCTGATCCTGTTTAGCCCACTTAGGAGCATCTACGAAAAAGGTCAGGAGCTGTGAAGGTGAAGCTTTGTGGCCATAGTAACAATTGTTGACTGGGTAATCTCCTAGCAACAGGATGAGGAGTGATGTCAATGGAAAGTATGCTATTTTCATCCATTGACATAATGATGTCACCTCTTTCTATGGGGGGAGGTGGCTTCTATATTCTACCCCAGCTCCTGCGGTGATGGACTAAAGTGACTATACACCAGAATAACACTGACAATACAATGAATCATCTGCCATTTTTACAGGCGCAGTTAAAGGTTGGGCTCACATTCAGGATTTCAAAAAAATCTGAAACTATAGCTGGTCAGAAATATGCAGATGTAGATTAATAAAATAATTAAAATACAACTCAAAAATGTGTGGCATCTGAAATAGAGGGATAGGAGGAAGGAAAGGCATCTAAAAAAAAAAAGGATATACACATTTGTGAATAACATGCTGCCGTTTGAATCCACTACAAACAGTGATCCATCAGTGATCATTTCAAAATGATGCATCATGGCTCTCTCCACATGAACTCTCAGTCGACCAATGGCCCGTGTCCTCAGCACTTCCTCTTTGGGCATTTGTGCTCCTTTGGGAACAACTGCAGGACGGTGCACACCTCCTGACACAAGGTCATCCACCTGAGAGCCCTTCTCCTCTGCTACAGGAATGAGAAAATTGAACAGCTGAATGTTTTTTTTACCCGTATGTACCCTCATGTGTTCTTTAAGATGATTCCTTTGGATGGATGTTTTCTTACACTGTACAACTGAATGTTGTTGTTTTTTTTCATCTTTATGCATTTTCATGTGTCTACTAAGATTACCTCTTTCGCTAAATGTTTTCTCACACACTGAACAGCTGTAAGGTGTCTCCCCTGTGTGCGTTTACTCATGAAATTTGAGTGAAGAGGAAAGAGTAAAAGCTTTCTTTCAGAGTGAACAGCTGAATGTTTTTTCACCTGTACATATTCTCATGTGTTCTTGTATAATTAAGGGTGGAGATTTTCTCACAGACTGAAGATCTGAGTGTTTTTTCTCCTGTATGTACTATCACGTGTATTTTAAGATTACCTTTTTGGCTAAATGCTTTTTTATAGCACGAACAGCTGAATGCTTTTTCACCAAAATTATTTCTGACAGAATGAACAACTCTAAGGTTCATCTCCTGTGTGTGTTCTCAAGTTTACTGTAAGATCACTGTTTTGGTTATATACTTTTTACAGACAGAACAGCTGAATGGTTTCTCGCCTGTGTGAACTCTAATGTGTCTTTTTACCACTGAATTCAGAAACACTGTTTTTGCCAAATTTTTCCCAAATTTTCTTCCCTAATTGTGAAGAGGAGTTAGTTTGTTGGCTAAAGGCCCTTAATCATTTCCATTGCTGGGTTTCAGATGACATCACAACATTTTATAGGCCAATAGATAAAATTAATATTGTTAAAATTCAGATTTTTGTTGTAATATGGTAAGTTCTTGGGTCTCGTCAATGATATAAGTGATCAGGTTCAGCATTTACCTTTTGGATATTTCATGGTAAAGTACAATGTAATCAATAGGAAAACTGGCTCTTGGCCCCACATTTGAGTCTCATGTGAAAACTACCAATACGATCATTCTCATATGATTTTGGTCAACTTCCTGTTAATAATCTGAGGACATTTGGTAATTTTTTTTTTTCCAAATAGTAATTAATGAGGCCATGTTGCTATTTTTTTCCTTGGATAAATTTTCCTGTCAGACAATAGAGGGGCCAAGGATTCTCCAACCGCTCTACTCCCACAGTGAACGATACAGGAATACGTCCAGAGCTCACCCTTGCGTAATCTCTACAGCTACACTTTTATCTGTGTATTACATCTCCTTAAATAATGTCTTTAAAATAGCCACTGAAAATGGATTCCTGATAAGATGAAATAAGAGTCACATTTGCAGCAGCTCTTCCTCCTGTTCGACGCTCTACCTTACCACCTCACCACCAGCCCATCTGAAGTACACCTGTTTACCAGTGCTCCTAGTGGGGACTGCAACTCTGAAATCTGTAATGTTTATGTCTGGGTTTTTTGTTCTGTCTGTGAATATATGGGTAAAAATCAAAGCACTCTTGAGTTGAGGGAGTTGCTGAGTATGGAAATGAAATGGACACAGCAGGGAACACTTCAGCACGACATAATTCCAGCTCAAAATCATGACACTCTTTACCTAACAGATTTGCTAAATGGGTCAATGGACATTTTTATATCATGCATTTCCACCTTCAGGGCACTCAAAGCACTTTACATCAAAGAACCACTCACCCATTTATTCATACATACAGTGTCCACAGAGACACCAAGGACTCAACCCAATCTGCGGGTCAGTGAATATAACCGCTCAACCAATGATGTTTATGTCGAAAACAGAAGTCAAACCGGCAACCTTCAGATCAGTGGGTAAACGCCCTCCCAACTGAGCTGCTGTCACCCCACCAGTCACAGTAGGATGTGACTCAGTTAGTTAGTTGTTGCTGCTCAGACCTTCAATGTTAATGTTAATGTATATATAAAAATGAGTTTATTGTGATTATCCTGCTTTGTTGTTGTGTTGTCAGAGGCAAAAAGTAGTTTCAATATTATCGTTTATCGTAATATTTCTCTCATTTTAACACAGAGGGGGCTGTTGATGCATATCCGCGGCAACTACCCCCCACCCCCTGCCCCATTGTCCCCCAACCACACATCTTATATCATTAATCATGTTTTTACATTTGCTTTCAATCTTGTCTAAGTGTGCCTTCCATGTCAGGTGTGAAGTAAATGTGACATCCAAGAACTTAAAATAGCGTACTCTCCCAGTTTCTTCACAGCTTTAGCTTAAAGCTCTCACTCACTTTCCTTCTGGTAAATAGCGCCAGTTTAGTTTTTTCCACTGAAAGTCTAAACCCCAGTCTTGCTCAGCCGCCGGCGAGGAAGGACGACTGACGAGGTTTGAAGTTACCACATTTTTCCAAGTACTACATGCCCTACCAGCCGATGACACCACCATCTGCCATCTTCCTACGTCATCCCTGCCCTACCAGTCTTACAATGGCATTTTTTTTTTTTTTTTTTTTAGGGAGGACAACAATTTTACTGAACCCACCAAGGGAATTTTGTATTTTTTTTCTGTCATTTTCAGATAATTAGTGACAATAAATGGAATATAGGCCTACATGTAATAGGCCGATACACACCTACACAGGCTATATATTTTTTTCTTTCTTTCTATGTATTAAGCTCAAGCTGAATCCACAAATGAATTCATTATGGTGCCACAGTTGGTATAACATCCGTTTTTAAACCAGAGGGTATTCACCTTATTCCAAATGTTGCTTTTTGTTGCAGTTCTCCATATAAGAGAATAACAGCATAAGGTCAATAACCGCTCCATATCTCACCCAAAGCCCATGTTGATATTGTGTCTCTTGGCAAGACACTGACATCGCCCATTCTAGTCACACCACACAGGGACATACCATTTTTATCTTAGCGCATCTTTGTGAAATGTGCCAGTCTGAATGGTCTGAAGGCACAGGAGGAGCCAGCTACACATCAGAGCTAAAAATAACCAGACTGCGACACTCTAGTGGCTGGATTAAGAGTGTCGTCAGAGCCTTATTTAAACCCACACAATCAGGTTTACTCTGCTTACGAGCCTGGTCATGGGTGAATAAGTGATTGTAATTGACCCCATATTTAACAGCACGGGCTTAATTACAACATGGGCTTAATTGCAGAGTTATAATTAAGTCCATGCTGTTAAATATAATGGATTTATAAAGTGCTTTTCAGGACACCCAAAGTGCTTTACAGTGGAAAAAAAAAGAAAAGTGTTTACTATTGTGGCCACTCTGCACCATCGGACCCTCAGACCACCACCAGCACTCACACACGTACCACTTTCATACTAGGCAATGTAGGTGAAGTGTCTTGCCCAAGGACACAACAGCAGTTTCCACTAAAGCCAATGTTGCCCCTCTGTTGGTCTGGTGTTCTCAGCAGTCTCCCATCCAAGCACTTACCAGGCCCAGACTTGCTTAGCTTCTGAGATCTGAGAGGCATTGACAAGAGGGTAGGGCCACCACAAATGTTGAAGTGATCGGCTGTGATTAGCTGATTGATAGTGTTCAGTCAGGGTAACATTGCTATTCATTCATAGATAAAACACGCTCAGATCACACCAATAATAGGAACTGGGCCCACACTTTTTTGCACCTTAATTAGTTCAGTCGAATAAATATTTGACTGTTCCACACTAAACAGATGCCCATTTTAAAGCCATTACAGTCTCAGAGTAAGACCCTGCTTTCACCCACTGTTGCCGTGTGCAAGCAAGAGGGAATGGGAGGTTCCTCTGACTAAATATGGACTATAGAGACCATGAACCATCTCACGCTCTGAGGACTTCAGGGACCGGCCTCCTGCTGGTGCCCAGAGTCAGGACTAAACATGGGGAATCAGTGTTTCAGTTTTATGCTGCTAAAACCTGGAACAGTCTTGCTGAAGATGTGAGACAGGTCTCTACTTTGATAATGTTTAAATCCAGACTCAAAACAGTTCTGTTTACCTGTGCGTGTGACTGAAAGGTTTGAAAGGTTATTCTGCACTTTTCTCCTTTAATATTAATTTTATGATGATTATTTGTGATTATTTATGTTTTGATTTGTTGTATTGTGATTTTAATGTCCTTCTTATTCTGTAAAGCACATGGAATTACTTTGTGTACGAATTGTGCTATACAAATAAACTTGCCTGGCCTTGCTTTGCCTAGGGACTATGACTGACTATGTGTAAAAAATTTCAAATGTACCTGTTTTGCCAGTGAAAGAGGCAAAAAAAAAAAAAGGGATGAAGTCTGGAGTCATAAGGAACAGTGTGATTGGTCAAACAGTTATCTGCACTTCAAACTTCGCCCCTGCATACTACATGACATCACACAGGACTGCCCTGATTATAGCCAGGTGTTTCTGCTTAAAAACACCTGGCTGTAATCAGGGCGATCCTACGTAATGTCACGTAGTACTTGAAATTGTAATGGCCACAGTAGATAATACTATTACAAAACACCACATACAGAGTTTAGTAACAAAACAAGTTGATTCAGTGTTTAGCTCCACTCTAATGCAAACTGGGACCAGTTTGCCAGTCCTGTGTGGATTTAAATACAGCTCTGTCGCCATCTAGAGGCTTCAAGTGACAGTGTTTGAATACATTTTTAATTGAAATCATTGTCAAGTATCATGAAGTCTTGAAAGAAGTATGCAGTTCAGTCATACGAACCTATTAGCTTGATTATTCTTGGGGAATGACATTTAAGCCAGACTCTATCTATCTTTTAGGTATGTAACTAAATACAGGATGTTTTGAAAAGCACTTGTACTACTGGCCATTTCAAGGTTCCAGTGTTCACAAAATCTTATTATTGATGATGTGTATAGAGAATATGCATTTAAAACCATAAGCAGTAATCTAGTCAATCAAGTAGTATTCATATTTATTTATAAAATCTGTTCAAAGATGTGTATCAAGCTTACATTCAGAAAAAATACACAATTCAAGAAATATCCATAACATAGTACATACAATAGTACTTAAAAGGTAATTAAAGCAACATCACATCACTCATTTCAATGTAAAAAAAACAAAAAAACAAACTAATCTATGTTGTTCAAAGTCAACTTGCACCAGTTACAGAATTCAATTTTTTTAAATGTACAGTATGTAACTTTCTGGAGATAGCACGTCTCCTGCATGTTTCCATGGAAATACACAGTTAAAGTCACAAAGCCATACTTTCCCCATGGAGACAGATAAGTTTAATGCCTTAGCTTGGAAGATTATAGCCAAAGGAACAAGATTTCTGTGGAAACAAGCAGGAGCAGGCCCTCCTCCAGGCCAAATAAGTCAGGTTTGTGGATATGTGAGCCCGTTCAGAGTAAGGACACATGTTTCATTACATTTTACAATGCAATAAAACTTGAAAAAAAACCCCAAAAAAAACATGCTTTTATTTTTGTCTATTTTTTGACCAAAAAGTTACATAGTGTGGCTTTAAGTGTATGCCATGTGACTGAATTTTATTGTACTTTATTAAAATATTTATTATAAGAGCCAAATACTTATTTACGTGGTATTTCTGAGGTTAATTATATGCAGGATAATAGGTTCCATTTTAATTATCAATAACTTGACTATAATCATTTGGGTAGCACATGGCAGACAACACCGAACAGAACCCAAACACTGGCACACACAAAAAATGTTGTACTGCAAAAGATACTACATTTCCTAACTGCAATAATCACGCTTAAATGCCAAAATTTACAATATTAATCTGGATTTGATTTTAAATTTTAAAAGAAATCTTGAACCAAGTAACAATCATTTGACCAACTGACTTCTAAAATGGTTCTGTTTTCATATATATTATATTCATGATACTAAAATTTCAATACTTCTTGCTCAAATGAGTATATATTAGTTTTAGTATTGCTTAATATGTGATTATCGATACTTCTGACAACCCTAATATATTGTTGTTTTTTTATTTCACCCCAAAATTTAAAAGTAAGACAGTCCAAGCACAATTTTCTTACCCCATAGATTATTTAAACCAAAGCTCCCAAAATGGTTCAAATCCAGTTCAATATTTATAATTCAAGATATTTTAAATAAACTGTTGAGGTCACACCAAAATGACTGGGTTTTGATAAGAGTCTAAAGAGTAGCAAGTGACCAGTGCGCATCGTGAATTAGCCTGTCTGTACAATAGAGCCACACAGTATGGAAGCACCACAAAAGCAAAAATCACAGTGAAGCCACAGAGGTCAACAAAATCATGTGTGGGATCAACATATACAATCTATCCTCTGCACTCGTCCCACACACTTGAACAAAATATCTTCAAAAAATAGTGCAGTTGGTTGAATGTAGTCTGACCGATTTAGAAACTAGACATTTTTATTCTGATATTAGATCACAATGGATAGATTTTTAAATAAACAATTGTTTAAAGTGGGAGTAAACACTTAAACTCCACCCACAATCACATCACTGCTAAACTGGGTGGTACCTGGAGGACTAAAGAGGAGTGGGGAAGGAGGAGGGGCGGAGTATGGAGGTATAAGGAATAGTGTGATTGGTAGGCCTCTCATGTTAATTACTATATCAATTTATCATTTAATATATGTTATATAACTGAAAGTACTTTTTCTTTGCAATACTGGGAAATTTTGATTATTTTTTGGCTATATGATGAGATTTGAAGTGTAGAAGTTTGAATTAATAACTTCTATGAACTATTAATACTGAAGTGTTTCATTCTGCATTTTTTTTTTTTTTTATTGCAGCTCATGCTTTTAAAAAAATGTTTCAGTGGCTTAAATTTGTTTTACTTCAGCAAAATATCACACTTCAAACTGTGTTATCATGACAGGCCTAGTGATTAGTCTAACAGGTATCCACACTCTGCCCCTGCAGCGAGGTGTCTGTAATCAAAAGCACCTGACTGTAATCAGGGCGGTCATGTGTGATGTCATGTAGTAATTGAAATCACAGAAGCCACTGAAGGCAGCACACACTTAGACTCAGATATTTTTTACCAGAAAGTGGCAAATGTACCTAGTTTGCACTAAAGGTGCCAAAAATGACTAGGAAGAGTAGATTCCTATTAAAACACCATGTACAGAGTTTAGTCGAGAAAAAAAAAGATTTAGTGTTTAGTTCCACATTAAATGTGTAAATCTAAACGCGATAAGATTGACAAAATGACAAGGGGCCAGGAGGATACAAATCCTCTGTTTCCATTTGAAAACTAATCTTTTAAGAATGCAACTGTATAACACAGACGTTGACAATTTCACAATTATTCATCATTACATTGTGGAAAAATTGCTGGTATTGTTGCAAATAAATATGCAACCCAATAGTAGAGAATTCAAGTATCATGACATTGTTTTACCATTTTAAAAACATTCTGGTTAATACTCATCTAGTTCTTGTTCTCAATCCGATCAAATTGCGAGACATTCCTTTCACTGAAGGCTACTTCCCAGGCTGGTGTAAATGTGTCTTATGGATTCAGAAAGCCCCTCTATGTAGCAAAAACAATCCAGCAGATGTGTCTTCCGATGCAGGCTGCAGGACAGAAGCGTTGTTGCGATACTAAAATTTTCAAACTCGATTTTGACACTAACTAGTCTATGTGGTCTTGTGCTTGTTCAAGATCATTCTAAAACTATTTAGGAAAGGTTAATTTCTCTCCTGTAAATGTGACTTTTTTGTATCGATACCTGCTCAAATGAGTATCTAGTTTTGATACTGGTTTCAGTATCGATTCGTATCTGATTTTCGATACTTTTGACGACCCTACAGGATGATGAGGGGCAGGTGGGCTCAAGGCTGATCTCCATGCTCCTCTGGCTTGATCAGGAGTTATCTGAGGGTATGTGCTCCTCAAAGCCCTCGCTCTCCCTCACCAGCGCCCTCTCCAGGATGACACGGCCCTCCTTGTAGCGCTGGCTGTCCTCGGTGGCGAACTCGTAGATCCAGCCTAGTTTACTGTTGCAGTTCTTACAGCTGACGTCGCGCACCATGTGGCGGCCGGTGAGCATGACACGGTCCTGCACCTCGCTGTACTGCAAGTTCACTACCTGGACACAAGAGTGCGTAAAAGTGAGCAAGGAAGGAGCAGAGCATATATCTGTATTTTTAAAGAAGACATATTGTGCTTTGCCTGATATATAGTTATAATCTATGGACACCTGTGGATTATTATGTTATAATTTGGACATTTTAAATCGCAATATTGATCTAAAACAACTCAGCTAAGTTTGCTAAATCCTACGAGTATCACCATTAAGAAAATAAAATTGTAGAATGAAGTAAGTATAGAGCAGTAGGTGTGTACCTGTGGAGGTGAAAACATGAAAACGGAGGTGAATTACAGAATGTGTTTTTAGAATTCTTAACTATATGTCGTCCATACTAGTCCTATGTAAAGTTAGGCCTATGTGGTGTAATACCTTGTTGAAGAGAAAGGCTCTGCCTGTGGCTCCAGTGAAGCGCGTGGAGATGAGCTCAGATCGGTTGGTCAGGATGGTGTCACAGTTGGCACAGGAGAACAGACGCGTGCCTCCAATGTGGTCCAAGAATATCCGACCCATGGTTAGACTGACTGGAATAAACTAGAAGAGATAAACAACTTGGCATTATTCTGTGGAATAAAAGAGAAAGGTGACAAGCTGACAACAAGCCAAAGTTCAGACGTGGTCCTCCACAATAATATTTATAAGATATTCATAAGGAAATAATAAACAGTAAGAAATATACAAAATCTCAATCTTGGTTCTTTTAATTACTTGCTTTTTCTAACAAAATCTTAATCTAGAGTATGGTTGTCAAATGTATTGAAAATCAGATGCTAATCAATACTAAAACTAGTACTGAAACTATAGATACCAATTTGAGCAAGTATCAATACTAAAAAGGTCATATTCATAGGGCAGAATTGAACCTTTCCTGAACAGCTTTAGAATGATCTTGAGCTGTATCAGAACAGGTACAAGACGACATAGACTAGTATACACCCATGGACCACTATAGAACCTACATGGACAACACAAATATAAGGACACATGGTAATATAAAAGAAAGTACTTGTATTTAATGTTGAAAATGAAGGGAGTTGAAAATCAAAGAGTTTTTAAAATTTATTTTTATCATTGTAATCTATTAGTCTGGTCTATTCCTTAAAATCAAATTTGAGTTTTAAATTTTAGTATCATAAACGCTAATTTGGAGGGCATTAAAATATCAAAAAAAGAAATGCATTTGAACAGATAATAATGGAAAGTGAAACTATTTTCTCTCAGCAGTTTACAAAAGCACTTCTTGTTCCTGTCGTGAGAGCTGGTGACTGTAGGGGGCAGATGAGCTTTAAAAGCGTTTAAACCCGTTTGCCAAAACACAGATTTTTTTACTAAATATATAAATAATTACAATGATAAATAATATGATATAATTACAATATAAATAAATACACCTTCTTGATTGTTTTATGACACGTGTTTTTAATATATTCCGTGATTGTTCGTGTGGCGTTTCCTCGTCGCATAAGTCGCTGCAGTGCGCTAGCTGAAGCTAAACGGTAAAACAAGGCAGCCAGGCTCGGCAGAAGAAAGGCAACGGAATGAATCAAACACACGTGTGTTTAAACGGAGCATCTGCTCTGATCAAACTCACTACACGCCCGGGACAAGACCATGACAGTGACACGGACACAGATCAAATATATAGTTACCTGTGGTTAGCTGTGAGATCGTCGTGTCTTTTGTTGTTCCTCTCAGCTGTGCTCTGCGCTGCGCTCAACAACATCCGCTGACGTCACGTACGTGCACATAGCGCGCGGTCACGTTTGCTCCGCTGTGGGGCAGCACGTGCCTGGAAAAGATTAGAAAGTATCTGTTTATTTGTGTTTATTAGAGCTTGATAAATATTTATTCTCCGTTTTAAAAAAAGTAATTTGGTATCCTTTTCACGTCATATGGAAGTTATTAGCAAGAATGCATTTGATTTATTTGTATAACACTCTTTTTAGCCTATTTTATGCTAATTAGAAAAACCGAGCACTTGAGTATGTACTGGGACTGACACAGCCTGTGTCAATGTGATGTGTTTTTAATTTAGACTATATGGTCACACTGTCTAGACAGGCGATCTTACGTACATTGTAAGTGTGTTATGTTATTAGTGTTAAATGTGTTCATGTAATGCACAACATGCCATGATATTTACTGTTACTGTTTTACAGCCATGAGTCATGATGCTCGGCCTCCTGGATACCACAGGCCTGAGAGCGTCTTTCTCATGTGGTAAGAAAAAAACACACGGGCTCCCAACCTTTTTTGTCTCAAGTACCAAACACTTCACACTCCAAGTACCCCCTAACTAGGTGAAATTAAGCTGTTTAAATTGTTGATTATTACTATTATATGTTATCATGTTTTATTAATATTGATGTCCAAAATAATCCAAAACGCCACAAGGATGAAACACGGGGGCTGAGTGGCTAGCACTCGCCTCACAGTTTGCATGTTTTGCCTGTTTCCTGCAGCACTCTGGTTTCATAAGGTCAAATCCCCCAGCTAAAGTAGTCCTGACCAAGACAAGATCTGGAGATGGATCCACTTGCAACCACTGACAGGTTGCCCCAGTGACATTAAAGAATAGGTCAAATGCAGAGGACAAGTTTCCCTATGGAGACAATACAGTTAACCTCAAAAATATGACCACAAAAAACATGTGTATAATCAGATAGGCCCTGCTAAGTGTTTGCATTGAGAAACACTGAAGTAACGTGAGGTCACCGCCCAAGGGCTCACTGCTTCTTCCTCTTATCTGAGGTTATTATCATGTGACCATCTCCACTCTGACCTCTTTGTCACTAGGATACACTACATTCCCGTGGGTTATATCAGGACCGGGCTCTGACTGTGTGCCAATGCCAAGGGTTAAGTTTATCTGAGGAGCAGACCAAGGACAGGTCCATAAAGTCCTTCCCCTGGAATTAACATATCAGCCATGTAAACAGTCAGATCAAATCACCCCATGTAACAATTATCGCGTGTTGTAACTTCTTATATAACGGTTATGCAGGACCAGAGACAGCTTCAAGTCTAGCCTGGTGTCCAGACTGGTGTATTCTGTATTAGGGTTGTCAAAAGTATTGAAAATCAGATACTAATAAGAACACATAGACTAGTATATGCCCATGGACCACTATTGAACCTACCTGGACGACTGAGGCATTACACAGATAGATAGATTAACATTAATGTCATACTGTGGAACATTCCAGGCAAAATAAATATCATCTCCATGGTTTTTAGCATTTAACAAGAGTACAATGTATCTGTTGTAGTGTTGTCACGATACTAAAATTTCAAACTTGATTTCGAATGGACTTGATACTCAGTACTGATCCCAATACTATGATATTAAAAACACCTTTAGACAATAGAATGTGATTTTTCAACATTAATAATATTACTTTCTTTTATATTCCAATGCGGTTTTATATCTGTGTAATCCCTCAGTTGTCCTGGTAGGTTCCACAGTGGTCCATGGATGTATAGAGCGTTGATAGAGAGCCACGGAAATCCGGCAAAGTTCTGGAGGACAGTAAGATCCCTCAGAACCTATTATTATGTAACAATTTAAAATCAAAATGATCATTTTATTACTGAAACAAATATTGTATCCCAATAAATTATAGAAAATAAATAGTGCAAGCAACCTTCCTCTCCGTACTCAATTATGGGGATGTGTTGTACATGCAGACTTCAGCCTCTACTTTGAAACCGTTGGATCCACTATTTCACACTGCCCCTTTTTACAAGTGATGGATTTCAAACTCATCACTGTATTCTGTATGAACAAGTGGGTTGGCCATCACTGTCTATTAGAAAAGAACAGCACCAAACGGATCTATAAGGGACTACTTCAAAACCTGCCAGAATACCTCACATGCACGTTACTCATTGATACCAGAATAGTTAATACAAGGTCACATGACTGCATAAGGCTAAGGACGAGCCGCACCAAAATTCAGACTGGAAAGTGGGTTTTAGCTGTTTTGCTTCACAAAAATTAAACACACTCGAGGGAAAAGCAGCAAGTTGGTGACACGATTGCAATTTAATAATCTGGTAACAATCTTTTATACACACACCTGCACCTGTTTTTAATGTTGTTTTTTTTTTGGTCTTGTATGAATAAAGATACATAAAATACTAGTCTATGTGGTCTTATACTTGTTCTGATACAGCTCAAGATCAATCTAAAGCCATTCAGGAAAGGTTCATTTCTGTCCTCTGAATGTGACTTTTTTAGTATCTGTACCTGCACAAACGAGTATCTAGTTTCGATACTAGTTTCAGTATCGATTAGTATCTGATTTTTGGATGCTTTTGACAACCTTAGTCTTAAAAAAACAGACACGATATCATATTCACTATTGTAGAAAGAGCTTTGTGTTTGGACTAAAGTAACCGCTTTTATTGTACCATAAATGTCACTAACCCTGCAGTACTCATCTGTAGATTTCGAGATATAGATCAACGAGACATCATCCTACAGGCGTTAAGGTTATCTACACGGTTTGGTTTGATGAGATCTGATAAAAAACTCAGCGTGAATCCTGCTTTATATTTTCCATGTGTGTGGTTTTTTTATCGTGTTTAAAACTTTGCCCTCCTTTGAGCTCCACGCCTTGCTCAGGTGCAGTGTTCTTTCCAGGCAGCAGACAGCAGAGAGCTCTGTGTGAGGGGACACAGAGGACTCAGAGGACGCAGAGGACTCAGAGGACGCAGAGGACAGAGGACTCACTGTGCTATAGTCTCAGTGGACATCATGAACACCAATGCTGCCCTTATCCTGCTGCTGGCCATGTCTCTGTGTGCTGCAGGTAAGAAAAACAAGTTAATTTTCAACATTTGTGAGTAAAGAACAGGATTTTAGGTATTAAAGCGGCAGTATGTAACTTTTCTGGAAGAGGGTAGATGACAGAGGTGGGTTGTACTCAGCAGTGGTAGATGAAGTACTCAGTTTTGTGATTTAAGTAAAAGTACAGATACAGAGCAAAAAGGCACTTAAGTAAAAGTATCACATGAAAGAATCTACTTAAGTAAAAGTATTTAAGTACCCGTTTAGAAATGTACTTTAAGTTGTTCATTTGTTCAAGTGTAAATGGAATGATATTGGGCAAAATTATAATATACATATTTTGGCCAACAGTAACAATATAAATCAATTTCAATTTTTTTTAATGAATTTTGTGTATTTATTTTGCTCAAAGACAAAGCTTAAATTCCAAAACTTAAAAAATAACCTCTCAAATCATATGAAAAGTACTTTTTACTTTTCAGTCTAATTAAAAAATGTAGTGGAGTAGAAAGTAGATACCTGCTCTCAAATGTAGTGAAGTAAAAGTACAAAATATACACTGTAAATTTTACTTAAGTAAAGTACAGTTACCT
Source organism: Periophthalmus magnuspinnatus (assembly GCF_009829125.3). Classification (NCBI taxonomy): domain Eukaryota; kingdom Metazoa; phylum Chordata; class Actinopteri; order Gobiiformes; family Gobiidae; genus Periophthalmus; species Periophthalmus magnuspinnatus. The sequence goes on along the minus strand of NC_047147.1, from coordinate 19,522,458 downwards.
AAAAATTGTACTTAATTACAGTACTTTACTACTTGTATTTCGTTACCTTCCACAACTGTTACACGTACTTAAGAAATTGTACTTTTCAGAGTACTTTTCTATTAGCGTACTTTTACTCCTTGTCTGAGTCATTTCTTTGACCACTACTTCTACTTGAGTGATATTATTTTGAAGTACTCTTACCTAGGATTTTAGATATTAAAGGGGCAATATGTAACTTTTCTGGAGGAGGGAAGATGCTTTTTGTTTGTGTAGAATCTCCCAGTACTGTATGTCATAATCCTGTATTTATTTACATGAGAGGGACAGCTCTTATTACCAAACATCTGTAGTTCCAGTGTAAATATGACAGATTACAGCAAAGATGCTAATTTTCATCCCTTGGCAGGTAACTGATACAGATACAGGTCAGATCTGTGGAGAGGTGACCCTGCTAATGTTTTTTAAGGTATCAGTAATCAGTGCAAGATGGATCATTTAGGGACATACTGTGGTACATTCTCGTTCGACTCCATGGTGATAAACAGATGGTCAAAAGTTACAAAGTGCAACAAAAATCTGTATTTTTCTAAAGCATAAATGGTGATGTATTTTGAAATTTAAGATTCACTTGGCAGTGGAGATTTTATACTTATACAAGACTCCCATGCATTTCACAGCATGTTTGTAGAGGTCTATCTAAATACAGTCTTTGTGATTTAAATGTGCACTGTGTCACTTTTCTGATGGTCTTGTCTTGCTTGTCTCCATTGAGAGCAGGCCAAGTTACAGGTCAGATCTGGGGAGAGGATACCCCGCTCATAATAGGGTTAGGGTACGTTTTAGCAATAAAGACACTTGAACAATTGAATAAATGCAAAATAGATACGTTTAATGCCAGACTGTGGACAATTCAAGGTAAAGCAGGAACATTTCCATGGAGACAAGCAGGTGCTGGACCTCTCACCAGAAAGGTTACTCAGTGCACCTTTAAAGTACAGTATGTTTGGTTTTAGACATGCTAGAATAGTACAAATAGAGTGATATTACATGATGTACTGCAGTGGTCACAAAATCCCAATTTATAAAAGACTTGTGTCATCAACAGTGGTGGAAGTAACAAAGTAAAAGTAGTAAAGTACTATACTTAAGTACAAATTTTAAGTATCTGTACTTTACTGAAGTCAGTTTTAAAGTGGATACTTTTTACTTTTACTTCACTACATTTGAAAGCAGGTATCTGTACTTTTTTACTTCACTACAGTTTTGAACTGGACTGAAAAGTGAAAGTATTTTTATTATTGTCTGAGACCTGCTGAAAAGGCTGAGGATTTATTTTTAACATGGTCGTAGTTTGAGCAAACTAAAATATACAAATAAAAATGATTCAGTTGTTTCTGTTTCAAAATTCAGCACAAATCTTTATCAAAATCACTACATTTGAAGCTTTATTAGATCTAAAGGCTGCAAAAAAATGTTTACTTTTTACTCTTTAAGTACATTTTACATGAATACTGTAATACATTTACTTAAGTAGATTTTTTCATGTGGTAGTTTTACTTTTCTTTTACAAGTATTTTTTGCTCTACTACTTTTTTTTAAGTAAAAATGTAGTTTTTTCAACACTGATTAAACATCATAGAATTTTAGCCTAATGTTAAACCACTGGAGATTGCTAAATATTAAGTCTGCAAGATTAATCGCAGTTAATTACAGAATTATACAAAATTACAATTTGAATGGACACAACTGGCAACTCCAAAAGGCTGCAACTACTGTCATTTCACACAAAATCTCCTTTTTTATTTTGCCTTAAAACTGCTAACCTGTTCTTATGTGTCAGATGCCCTCCCTATATACATATTTCACAATGTGATTCTTATATTGGTTTGTCAGTTCGGATTTCAGGGTTTTTGTGAACTTTGAACTGAATGCTTTTATAATAGCATAAATTGCAAATTTAATAAAAAAAAAAAAAGATAAATTACAAGTAGATATTTTTTCCTAATCGTTCAGGCCTAAACTCTAAACTTTCATTCAAATTTATTTACCAGGATTTACCCAGCAGTTTATCCGCTTGTTCCATTGTTATTACTATTACAGCTCTATTGTTCCCTGCAGGAGGAGTGTTTTCTGGTGATCATACACATGAGAGATTGACCCAGAGCTCAGAGGTATTTGTGTGTACTGTGCTTCATTCTATGTCCAGTATTTAGTGCTGATAAACTGTGCTCTGTTTGACTGTGTTTTGCAGACAGACTACTACCAGTCAGTGCTATGCCCTCCCATGCCTGCAGCCTTAGCCCCATCACTGTCAGGTATGCGCGCCTCCTGATGTTAATGTGAAGTATTTTGTTAAATATAAATTGTGGAACTGTATGTAAGATTTAGATTTTAAATTTCCTAAACTTGAACCACGTCTGTCCCTAGATATGAGTTAAACATGTTCAAATCAAGGATAGCTCTTGCTGCTCTAATGCTGATTTATTCTTAATTACAAAAACATTGGACACAATGTCTCATCCATTTATATTATAATTTGGTGTTTTGGTTCTGAAGACTCTACCATACACATTGATAATATAACAATAATCGTGTCATATATTTTTGTGAGAGACCTTATTTACATTAAAGGCACACCATGTAATTTTTTCTTTTGGGGATTCACCACCTGTGTGTGTCTTAATACACATCTACCTTACATTTATTCTGTTACCGGAGATAGAGCATTTGCTGTGTAATATTCCAAGCAAAGCAATAATATCTCTATGGAAACAAGAAGTAGGCAGACCCTCCTGCAGAAAAGTGACATAGTGCAACTTTAATGTTAAAACAATAGTTGTAATTAGTAATACTAAGTAGTGTTGATGTTCATGTCTGATTGTTCTGTGTTCAGTGCATTCTCTCTCACCTGCTGACATATCTTCTGTGTATGCTGTGGGAGTACCAGCTTCACACAGGTATAAATACACTAATATATGTACTGTTATTATGTTAGCAGTATTCACTTATACATTTATTTATTTTTCTCTCTCTTTCCAGAAATGAAGTATTCAGGGTTGTCAACAGACTAACTGGTAAATATGTTTGCAGTCACCAAGCATATACTAGATATTTAAAAAGGGGGTATTTTACTTCTGTTGGGTATTAACTGCTAACACATCATTAAAATTGTATTGTTTTGAAAATGCTATATTCACGAAAAACAACGTATTAAAAGTTTCAGTTTTGTTTTTGCTAAGTGACTCCCCCCTTCTGAGCGCTATTACATAATCAGCGTGCATCCTGCTAATGAAACTACTGCACATCACATCAGGTTTGTGAAGTTGCAGTGTATTGTTTCGTATCCTGCTTCTGTATATTTATGAGGAATGGCAGAGCAGGGGCATGGGTGACATAGTTTGTGAGCGGAGCATTTTACAGGATCGTACTGCAAACCGTAAGGAGGGTTTGAATATGGGAGATCGCTGAATTACTGAGGCATGCTTTGATGACATTTAAAACCTTTTCAGTGTGGCATGAAACATATGCCAAGCAAAGCAATGACATATCCATGGAGATAAACAGGTGTCAAACCCTCTTTCAGAAAAGTGACAAATCACCTTTAAACCATCTATAGCAGACATGTCACTTATCATTGTGTGTTATGTCACAATGCATTAGAACAATACAGTCCTGTTTGGTCGACTTATCTCAAAGACTGGCGCAGGCTGTAAAGACAGAGCAATGACCCTGATATTACACACACCGTTAGTCAGCACTTCTGCTCACTACCATCCAAGTGTGAATGACAATGTTTTTAACCCGCACACTCCTGTTTCAAACAGAGCTGCTGTCCATGTTTAACCCAGATGTCCTCACACAAAATGTGGAGAATTCTGTAGAACAAAGGTACATCTCATAGTCTATAAATGTTTGTATGGAATAATATTATGAAAGCTTTTGCCCTGTTACAAATGGTATGGTAGTATATGTTTTGTTTTTTAGGACACTCCAAGCTGAAGTTGAAGAAATATCACTATACCTTGCACAAGTAAATATAGCATACATACATACAAGATGGAGTTTGTGAATTTGTGAAATCTGCGAGAATTCATCCTGCTGGAATGGTTATTGTTACTTATACCTATAATGTTTGTTTTCTAGGACAGCCAGTGGAAGCTTTGGTTGCTGTTTGTTCCAGCCAGTTCCCTGTGTCCCTGTTCACCACATGTAAGTTGTCTGCTCACAGTCATTTCATAAAAAACTTTGGAGACACTTTTTCATGTAATGTTTCATGTTTTATTCCGCAAACACATGGGATGTAGTCAAGAAAAAATGTGAAATGGCTCTAAACATTATTTATATTTTAGATTCTTCAAAACAGCCTTTACCCTCTGCTTTGATCACTGCTGTGCACACTCTTAGCAGTTTTTGATCCTGATGTAGCACAGCTGTGAAGTGAAAACCATTTCAGAAGACTTCATCTTGAAGGTCATTGAAAGAAGGTCAAGGGTTTGCAGAGCTGTCGACAAAGCAAAGGGTGGATACTTTGAGGATTTGAACCTAAAATATAAAAAAAAAAATATTTATTTACTACTCTTACTACATAATTCCATATGTTAAGGTTCACATATTTGATGCAGTCAGTATGTCAGTACATTGTACTAAGTAGTAAACAGAAAAAAACATTGAATGAGAGAGTGTGTCCAAGCGTTTTACTGGTAGTGTATACAGTCATGTTTATGGCTTGGCTGGTGTGTTACCTGGGTGTATGGTGTACAGGTTATTGAAGATGTTACTGCATTGGTCCAAGAAGTGGAGGAAACTCTTCTGATCATGCACAACAAGGTGATGTCTGCAATTTCAAAAATCTCAGCACAATCTGGTGTATATGGTAAACTCCTAAGGTTTAGAAAAAAGCTAAGACAACTATCATATATTGGATTTTGATACTGTTACATTTGTTATAAATATTGATGATTAGACCCTCTCTGTTTACAGCTGCACCGCTCTTTGGTCCATGTGGTGGTGTGGAGTGGACCTGATCACCTGGAGAGGTGGGTTCTGCTACAGAGTAAATCACTTTTTCATAAACTGTTCAAACCAGCAACTTTCACTATCACTTTATTGCATAGATAACAACAACTTTCCTGTAATAATATAATCCGTACTTTCAGCTCCTGTGAATGCCTCCAGAACGAGAACATAAACCAACGGCTGCATCGGGCCTCACTTCTCCAAACACTGCAGGTACAATGTTAATTTGAAATAATTGTTATTGACTAAACTGAAAACTCTTTAAGTGCATATGTCAGGCTAGACTTCAACATCATAACATCATTAAATTTATATATATGTTTAGTAAAAATCTTGCCTAATTATTATTATTATTATTATTATTATTATTATTATTATTATTATTATTATTATTATTGAGGTTTATAAATTTAATTCCTGGCTGGACATGGGCAGCAGATATGGCATGGGTATTGATGGCAGAGCTATTCCATTATAATTCACCGCTACTTGTATAGTTTGTATTTTTTACTTTTTTCCCCACAAACTTCCACTTAACTGCTGTAAAACTATGATAAATATTTAGCCAATATTTCAAACCAAGTCATAATTAGAAAAACATAAAAACACAGTATTTTTCCCCTTCTTTACCCAGGACTCATTAGACTCGCTGATGGTGGACAAACAGTGGCACAGTGATGACTTCAGTGTGGTCCTACAGCCTGTCCCAGTCATCTCTGAGTCTGTAAGTACTCATGTAAACACCACATATCTGCGCACACTACAATGACAATGCGATACTTAATCAGTTTTATGTTTTTATTACACTTTCAATTGTAGTTTTATTGATTCTGTTCAAAGCAATAACAATCACATGTAGCTGCATGACAATACAGAAATCTTTGATCACAATTTAAAACCCCGCTGTGTAACTTTCTATAAAAAAAAAAAATACACTGAAATAATATACACAAAGTTTTTCCATTGTGGATGTTTTTTTACATTATAAAACTTAGAAAAACTTTCATTCTTAGTGTGTGCAGCTTGTATCTCCACTAGAGTTGACAAAAGTATCAAAAATCTGATACTAATCAATACTAAAACCAGTATTGAAAAGTATCAATACTGAAAAAATCCCATAAACATGAGAAAATTTGACATTTTTTGCACAGCTTTAGAGTAATGTGGAAGTTTATCAACACCAGTACAGAACCACATGGGAACTTAAAGAAATGTTATTATTTTGTACTGAAAATTACATTCTATTGTCTGAGTATATTTTTTTTCTTTTTATCTGTGTGGTATCGAAATTGGTATCGAGCCTTTTCCTCAGCATCACATTGAGCACATCTCCACAAACCTGACTCTTTTTGATATTTTGACTGTTCTGCTTGTTTCCATGGATATGTTGTTGCTTTGGCTGTAATATTCCACAGTATGACTTATCTATCTCCATGGAGAATATATAGAAGTATGGTTTTGACTTTGTATTTTCATGCAATCATACACGTGACATGCCACGTCAAGAAAGTTACATAATGTTACTTAAAATGTATCTGTGTTTTCCAGGTCAATTCTGTGTCAGATGTAAACAACATGGTCGTTCAGCTGTGGACTAACATGGTAAGTCTTTGCTTATGGTATGTATTATAGAGTCATATTTTTTAATCAAACTCATCAAACTCATTTAAAATTAAATTTGGACAGTATTTCAATTATTGTTGTATTTTTAAGTGCACGTTTGCAACAAAAAATTAATAGTGGTGTATTCATTCATATTCATATTTGGCTCTTTTCTGATATATGTTATAATGTTGTTTCCTCATTAAACACAGACCTGGAGTTGTGTTTTGTTTCATTCACACACGTTTAACACACAAACCCTGCATATTTAGGCTGAGTTTTTCTCTTAAACAGAAAACACTCAACTTGTGATGTCATGTGGTAAAACAGGAAGTGCTCCACTGCTTTTAAACTCCATACACCTTCACGAGGATCATTTGGCCTGGAATTGCCAATCTCTACTGCACTAAAAGTAAAAAGTAGCTGTTAACTTGAAAACCACTGCTTCATGGTAGCATAATATGGAAAATAGCATTTTGATCTTTGGAGATGTAGACAGACTAATAATAAAGGATTACTCAAACATGTGTGAATGAAACAAAACACAACTCCAGGTATGTTTTTGATGAGGTAACAACATTATAACACGACTAAAAGCTCAAAACAATAAATTCTGCGTAATATACGACCTTTAACCTGTTAATCGCTATGGCAACCATCCTAATTTTTCATCATCTAGAAACTACTGGATATCTCATAACACTAAAAGTAAACATGGGATTTACAGTTTATTGGACATTGGAAATGACCCTTCGTGCCCGTCACACTGAAGCAAAAGTGCGATAGTAGAGTCTTATCAGGAGCAGATTAGATATGAGATGTAAAGATTAATTAGATACCACAGGGATAACTTCAACTGTCAACTGCTCTGGTGTCATGTAATTCCCATTAAGCTTTTTTTTAAATAAGCTCTTGTGTAAACCTAAATCAAAATGATCAGGCAATAAAATACAAATCATTTATGAATCTCTGTTTAAAGGGCACAAGAAGGTTTTAATGTTTTTATAATTGAGTAAATATTTCAAGAATTTGTACTTCCTGAGTATATTTTTAGCAGCATACTTTTACTCCTACTTGAGTAATATTTTTATTGAAGTTACAGTACAGTACTCTTTTCCCACTGTGAGTAAGTCTACAAGTGACAAAAGCTTTATGTCGGCAATATGAGATTATTTGAACATTTGTGTTTCTTGCAGTGCTCCTTCAGATATAATGTAGTTTCTCATTTTTGTATTGATCCTTTGAAAATACCAGATTTTATGTGGTACTTAATGTTTTGTCCTTCACATTACATTAACATAAAATTATAAATCAGATGGCACATCTCGACAGTTCCTCTTTACTCTTACTTGAGTTGTATTTTCCCAAATACTTTTTTACTGTTGAGAAATTTCTTGGACCACCACTTTGTACTTCTACTTAAGTAAGATTACTGTTACTTCAAAATAATATTACTTGAGTAAAATTGTCGACTACTCTACCCACCTCTGATTTTACATCAAAAACCAAGAAAGAAAAAAACTAGGCATTTTTTGTAAAATCTTAACTCTAATGATGTTAACTCTTTTTAGTGAAATGAGTAGTCTTACCTGTCATATGCACTTAAAAACATCTCTATTCGCAGTGTTTTTTTGTTTGTTTTTTATCTATAATGGTTTGATAACTGTGCTGACTGCTGTGGTGTTAGCTGCAGGTTCCATACACAAAGAGGTCAGAGGTCATGGACAGCTCGCTCATGCAAATCCCCTGTCCTTCCCTGGTGAGATACGCTGTTATCAGGCTACAGAGAATGTTGTTATTATACCATCATGTTGTGTAGTTTGAGTTTGACTGTATTGCGCGCCCCCTGTAGGAGCAGCCATACCTACGCACACAGATGAACTCGCCTGCCGAGAAGGAGCAGAGGGCGCACAGCACAGCACCTGCAGCCGTGGATGTGGTACGCTTAGACAGTTTTTTAGAGTGTTTATTTATTCTTTATTTTCTTTTATTTATTGTTTGTGTATTTGGTTATGTATTACTTGTTTATTTTGTGTATTTATAGTTTGTTTATTTAATTTTATTTTTTGTTTATTTCATTTATTTATAGTTTTTTTTGTTCATTTTGTTAATTTATTGTTTGCTTATTTCCTTTATATATTTTTTGTTTATTTCATTTATTTGTTGTTTTGCCTCTTTATTGTTTTATTTATTTTTACTGTATGTTTATGTTTGTTTATTTGTTGTTTTTTTTTCACTTTATATATATTTATGTGTTTGTTTGTGTTTTATTTATTTATTTTACTAACCCCGTAGTTAGTATTCATTAGACAGGAAACTTTGATTATTACTGTTTTACTTTTATTTTCTTCAGTATTATGGGACTGAACTTCCATGCACACACCGCAGTCCTTCTGCCTCTCCACCCACCTCAGGTAAATGGGCATGGAGCCCATAGTTACACATGTTTGTTTATTGTATGTTTATTCTTTTTGCTCTCACCACACGACTGTTGTGACTGTGTCTCCAGTGCATGAGGTCAGACCTGCAGACATCAAAGTGGTCGCTGCTGTTGGAGACTCTCTGACGGTGAATGGCTCTTATCTTAGTATCCACTGTAAAATGTACTTTACTTTAGTACATTTTACTGTACAGTATCATTGCATTTAACAATTTAACAAATGAATAACAGTTACTTTTACTTTTTACTCTTAAAGTACATTTTTAGATGGGTACTTAAATACTTTTACTTAAGTAGATTTTTTTATGTGATACTTTTACATTTACTGAGTACCTTTTTACCTCTGTATCTGTACTTACTTAAGAAACAAAACTGAGTACTTCATCCACCGCTGATTACTAGACCCTTGATTTCACTGTACTACAACAAAAACCTCTACTACCATATTATATTATATCTGTATTAAATATTATTGGCCTGTAGAATGTTCTTCACCCAACAATTACAATTGATCACGTTACAGTAACTGAGAAGATCCTTTGAGTAAATGTACTAATTTTTTTAGTACATTTTAAACCTTACTTAAAGTTTGGCTATAATTCTGTCATTAATTTTAATTAGTTACATTTTATTGAATTACTGAGCACAATACAAGTGATTTATCAAGTGCAGTATAAAATTGCATTAAAATGAGTAGTATTTTTCATGTGTACATTTGACTTTTACTTTTTGGCAGCCGTACTTGAATAATTGAGTATTCTAGCCATGTTACTGTATCTTTACATGAATACAGGTTTTCACTTGATACAAAGCACATCACTAGTGTACTGGTTGTATTTTGACCAGGCTGCCAATGGTGTAGGTGCAAAGGACAACAACCTTCTGGGGGTGATGACACAGTACAGGGGACTGTCGTGGAGGTAAGCAAACTTCACTCATTTGTGCGCTTCACCTTAACTCAACCCAGAGTCCCAACTGTGTCCTCTGTGTCTCCTTTTAGCATCGGTGGAGATGGCAACATTACTACAGTCACAACCCTGCCCAGTATGTAGCTTTTCTTTTCTTATAACAGTATGCACACATGAGATTTAGTTGTTGTTTTTTTTACATTTTGATTGGGTAAAAAAGATTAAGCGCTGGTGAGTTAAAGATGGGTATTATGGTATTACTTTGTACCATGTCATTAAAAACAAGAAGAGGTTTTAGATGTCATCCATGCATGTTGGACTATTTTAGCAATCTCTCCTATTCAAACCCTCCTTAGAGTTACCTGTAAGATTCTGTGCAATGCTCCAACCACAAGCTTACATCACCCAGGCTCCCACACGACAATTCTCTATAAATACACCAAAACACAATACAAAACTGTATACAGCAACTTGATAAACCTGATGTGATGTGCAGTAGTTTCATTAGTGGGATGCACGCTGATTGTGTTATGATAGCGCTGTGAAGGGGGAGTGACTTAGCATTGAGAGGAAAGGGAGGTGAGACTCAGAGTGGCAAAAACAAAACTGAAACTTGTTAATACATTGTTTTCGGCTAATATAGCATTTTTAAAAGAATAAAAGGTAACATGGTGATCTAAATATGTTACGTGTTAGCAAAATACCCCGTTTTTACATCTATCAATAAGCTGTTTTATAAAATAAAATACATAAAAAATTGTGAGGTCAAAATTATGAACTGAGCTTTTTTCGCGTGTCTCATCTTGTGTGAATTGTATCTGATCCCATCCCTAGTGTTAGTGCACATACATACGTTTATCATTCTTCTTCAAACAGACATCCTGAAGGAGTTCAATCCCAACGTGACTGGCTTCTCTGTGGGGCAGGGCTCACAGGACAAGCCCGAAGCCTTTCTCAACCAGGCCGTAGCAGGGGCCAAAAGCGGGTATGGCTTTATTCATCATTATACACTTATATATAGTGATAGTCTTGGTCCTCTTACAGTTTAACTTCATGAATGTGACTAAAATACATATGACACAAAGGTACTCCATTAACATGTCGGTTTATAAGATTTTAGTTTCTAAGATTTGACTTCATAATGCTTCTTCCTGGTTGGACACGAGTAGCAGATGTGACAGATGTAATTCTTCGACTGTTACCTAGCAACTGTAATGTTAACAAAAACTAAAACCTGTCTAAATTACACAATAGTTATGGTTAGACTAAAACCTCCATATTGTTAAAACCACATTTTGGATGTGATTTTCCATGTTGATGAGAGGTATTCCGATTGAGAACTCAGCCCTAGGCCAGTCATGATAACTAATTTTTAAGTTTGATATATTGCTGAAGTAAATATAGATGATAAACGATACTATTGAAACTAATTTATGCCACTGACACAGCAACCCAAGAGCAAATTTAAACCACAAAACTATTCTAAATCTACAATATTGTTGAAAAATCATGAGCTGCAATAAAGAGCAGAATGAAACACTTAGTCTTTAGTTACTTTGCATTTGTAATGAGTCATACAAGTTATTATTTCAACCTTTTATGGCTTAAATCTTATCATATAGCTAAAAAATAACCCAAAATTTCCAAGTAGTGCAAAGAAAAAGTACACACTATAAATATTGTTCCAACTTTAATATATTGAACAATAAGTTGTTATAGTAATCATCGTGACAGGCCTACTCAGTACAACTTTTGTACTTTTTTTTCTACTTTTTTCCCCACAAACTTAACTGATGTAAAACTATGACACATATTTACCACAGGTACTAATCCACCAAACCAAGTCTTTATTATAAAACATGAAAACCTGTCATGTGAACTTTGTGTTTGTTCTATAGTAATATGGTTGCACAAGTGCGTGTGCTGGTGGACAAGATGAAAACTGACCCGGTACATATATATTCATATATATTCTACACATTTATTATTAATATTAAACAATTACAACTCCAACCATGTGTCCTGTTTATCCAAGAGAATCGATTTCCACAATGACTGGAAAGTGATCACGATGTTTGTGGGAGGAAACGACATTTGTGACTTTTGCATGGATTCTGTGAGTAACTGTGTAGTACTTCCTGTTTTGGTGAATTAGTTCATTAATGCTGGTTTAATCAGTTACTTATATTTCCAACAGGTAATTTACTCTCCCCAGAATGTAATAAACCGCATCAAAGCCGCTCTGGACATCCTCCACAAGGAAGTAAGAATCCCTCTGGCATTCCCTCCTAAACACTGTACATAGGGTACCGTATATGGTTGGTACATGGTGTAAGACTTGTGTTGTTGTGTTGGGTGCAGGTGCCTCGGGCCATAGTGAACCTGGTGGAGCTCTTAAACATTGTACCTCTGAGAGAGCTGCACATGGACAGTACTCTGAGATGCCCCACCTGGCTTGTCAAGTCAGTATCATCAGCTCTTCTGTTCATTTTGTCTACTAAAATACTTGCGTAGATATAGATACTAAAAAAAAAACATCTTAATGCCTAAGACTATTACTAAATTTATGCTTGTTTTTGTTGTCTAAGAGTTCTAAGATTTGCTTTGAATAATGCAAACAAAACATAAATGAATGAAAGAGCAGACACTAGATGTAAGTTCCACTTTTCAATCCCAGAGCCCCAAACCAGACCACAAAAAAACTCAACGTCTAAGATCTCGTCTGTACATGTACAAGCAATCACAAACAATTTGTCAGAGGTAAATACCAAAACTAAAAATAATGATTTGACTAAAACTCAGCCTAAAACAAAAAAAAATTATAATAAAACACAGCCTTAAAAGAATTATACCAACAGTCAGCTAGACTAGATGATGTACCTTTTGAACTCTTGGCTTCTGTCAAACATACTGATGACTGGTGACTTGTTTTGTACTTTACCTTTTACTTACACATTGCACCTTGACTCTTTTTTTTTAGACATTTAAAGTAAAAGATATTTTTAGAAGCATAAATACAAATATACAAAATAATACAAATAATCTAAGACTTAAAATTAAATACTTGCTCTAATCAAGGTGATGACCCAAACCTTAAGCAGTTTCAGCTCATGTAGATATAATGTTTTGAAAGTGTAAATAAACACATGGTATTGTTTCTCATATGTACTTACACTTCTGTCCTTTTCCCAGTTTGATTTGCCCTTGCATACTGAAGCCAAAGGAGGGATCAGCAGAGTTGCAGAAGGTCAAAGATTTTAACAGAGCCTATCAGGTACAGTAACGCCAACCCTTATACCTAGATGTCTATATGTCATGTAGATCACGTTTATGTCTATGAGCACCGATGGAATAAAGTGGTTGAATAAATAAACATCAGATGACCATTGAGCTTTTAGCAGGTTTGTATTCTCTCGTCACATACCTCCTTGTGTTTGTGCACCTGTAGAAAGCCATGAGAGATCTGGTAGAGTCTGGACACTACGACAAACATGAGAACTTCACTGTGGTACTGCAGCCATTCTTCAGAGAGGTGTTCCTGCCCAAACTCCAGGTTCCACCCATATACAGTCTATGTTAGCACCACATACCGTAACACTCACTATTTAAATTAGCAAAAGATTACTATAAAGAGATTTAACAGTTTATTGAATAGCCAAGAACAGCCTAGAATGCAGCAGGTTAGCAACTTTAGGATTAGAGAAAGTGAAGGAATTGCAATAAACAATGGTGGGTTAAGTGTCTTGCCCAAGGACACAAACAGTAATCATCTGCAGATTCTGCGGGAATCACACTGCCAACCTATGGGTCAGTGGATCGGACTGTTCTACGATGCACCGCGTGTGCATTTGTTTAAGTATTTATGACTCTGATTACAATGCATAGGAGTGAGTTAGACAAGCTTTAGCTCTTCTTAACATTATAGTTGCTAGGTAACAGCTGCGGAAGTACTTCTATGTATGACATATCTGCTGTTCGTGTCCAACCAGGAAGTAATATTATAAACTTCTCCAACATGGAAAAAATCGTAGCCTAACTTGTCATATGCACTCAATGCATTGTGGGATTTACAGTATAAGTTTAATTATACTAAATGTTGTTGTTTTTTGTTGAAGGACGGTCGGCCTGATCGCTCCTACTTCACCCCGGACTGTTTTCACCTCAGCCAAAAAGCCCACACGCTGATGGCCCGCGCGCTCTGGAACAACATGGTACAGCACTTTTCAATTCACTTCAGTCCTTTGACAACTTTAAACTAACATTAATATAAATTTCTTTAGTTGGAGCCACTCGGCAACAAAACTTACACCCAAGACTTCACCCAGGGAATCGCTCTGAAGTGTCCCTCTGAGGTGGATAAAAGCGAACTGATGTTACAAAAAGTGGACCATGTTTTTTTGTTTGTTTTGTTATCTTAATCTTATTGTTTTGTTTCAGACCACACCATTCCTAAGAACTGCTCTCAACAGCAACTATACATTCTCCGGCCCGCCACCCGTTCCTCCTCCTATTACAGTAAGTCCACGTAGTTGTTTTAAGATTCTTGAATAAGGAAATCAGTCTCACAGATGGAGCTGGTAATCTTGTATTATATAGGATTTCAAAATGTATTTACATGTACCTGCAACTAGGACTACTTGATCAGGAAAATTATAATCACACTTACTTGGTTAATTTACTTCTATACTCTCAAAACTAACCTCTAAAGTAACTATGTACCTACTTTATTTTAATAATAATGTTTTGTGGCACTTTTGTTTAAAAACTTGTGTAGATCAGAACAGTGTTTCCCAACCAAGGGTACGGGGAATGATTTCAGATGTAAAAGAAAAATGGAAATTAATAGTATTTTAATCTAAAATGTTGTTAGTAATATATTTTACATACTTAATAATGTTTTTGTGGGATCATTTTGACAGAACAATCATCATCATAGTTATGGGCTATAATAGGAAAAAAAAAGGGGGAAAATTTAAAAATAAAAACAAGGCAAGGGTACTCAGCAGTGTGAGACAATGCTTTAGCAAGACATGGTGGCTTAGATCCAGGTTTTAGGGGAAAAATGAACTCGTATATCATTCTGAACGGAAGGTAATGTCACTTAACACCTATACACTGTGTTTTATTGGCATGTACAGCATTTTTTAAATCAACCCATACAGGCACTGCAGGTAGGAATGAGTAATTTTGAATTACAACCTGGCATAAACATATTAACTCTTTTCTGTAGGTCAATGTTTTTTTATGTGTTCATTGTCGCTCATAAATAAACATTAAACAATGAAACAAAAATATTAATGTTACATGCCTCCCAAAATATGGAATGTGGAAAATAAGAATGTTCTAATTGCCTTAACTATACTTCTTTTTAGAACTGGGGTAGTGATTTCTCCTGCGTGGACACAGCCCCATCACAATCTGTGCCCACCTCAGGTAAGTCCTCAATAACTTACCCGATTTTTACTGTCTTAACACAGTTAATTTTTAAGAGTTTGCAGTCGTCCAAAGTTCTTCCTCACTTACCTTATGCATTCAGAGCATTCTCATTATTCACCACATTGAGTTTATAAGTGCTTTTTACAACTCTCAAGAGACCGGTGTGGAGTTTGCTGTCACGCTAATTCTAGCAACAATTAGCATGCTAACAACATACCAGGGTTACTTTCTGGTTCACAGATGATATGCTTTATAATTACATGGAGGCAGCGCTCTTGTTTTGACCCCAAGACTTCTCATACACTATATCTGTACAGGGGCAATTTTACTTTATTACATGAAAACTTTAAACTTAACGCCTTGTACCTGAATTTGCCCCATGTATTTCAGCTAAATTAGTTTTGCTTCAGTACAGATAATGTACAAATAGCTTGAGATCAAAATGAAGCATTTCATCTGATAATTAGGAAGTGTGTGGTATCATACTAGTTGTTGTTAGCTTTACTGTCACTGCAAAAATCCACAATGGTTGCTGAGACCTGTGAAAATGGCTGATAAACACAGCTGTGAATAATTAGGATGCATAACGTAAGTGAGGAATAACTTTGGACCACTGCAAACAGTTTAAAATGAACTAGTTCTGTTTTTAAGACAGTAAAAATCAGGTACAGTGTCTTTTAAAAATTCACAGGGGATGTAGAACTAAATTTCACAATGATACAATATCAGTGCCTCTTAATAAACCATCACCCTGTTTTTTAATAGTTCACAGGTTACGCCCGGCTGACATTAAGATAGTAGGTGCTCTGGGAGACTCAATCACAGTAAGTTCACCTTTATTTGGTCTGATAAACACAGATCTTCAACATTACAGCTGTTTTTACATGATATTTTTACAGACTGGATTTGGGGCCAAAGCAAAAAACCTTATGCAGCTGAGGACAGAATACAAAGGGGTATCTTGGAGGTGAGAAATGTAATGCTGTTTATTCAGAATCTTTTAAATTTTAGCTTTTAGTGCCCCTTTGGCCTAGACCATTGCTTGTTTATATGAATGGACGTAGCTAACCTTCTAGCTGCCACGTTCCAAATAGGAACTGATCATGGACGCGCTTCCATTTCCATCGACTCCAATTCACTTTACATTGAAAAATTGTCACCCCTCTCTCTGTAACTGCTGCTGTCTGGCTCGTCATTGTGGTCTTAAAATGTTTGTAATAACTTGCTCTACATCCCTATCTGGGTGTTTTTTCTTTCACTATTTTGTCCCTAAATCAAAATATGAATATTAATAACAGACAAATCAGGTGCCTTTTTTCCCCAAGCTCGCTCCTACTAGCGTCAGCAACAGGTTTGATTAACAGCGTTGTCAAGCGCCCATTTCTTTCTAACACAGTGGTGTGAGTCACACTCACTCAGTCCAGTTCTTTATACAGTCTATGGGCTAGACCTCATTTACAGTATGTTTAGACTTGATTTGGCTTTCTCCAGTTTGGGATTTTGTTCTTTTTCTAACCAATTCAGTCCAGGTTTTCACATGTTTAGCAGTAAGTCCTGTTTTTTTAATCTAGTTTAGTCTGGTTTTAGTCCTATTTCAGACCTTGTTTGGTCCATGCATTGCCCTGGTTTAGTCCGGGTTTAGTTCTGTCATAGAGCTGGCTTAGGAACTGTATGTAAGATATTGACTTAATTGTATTCCCACATCCAAGTAAACATGTTCAAACAAGAAAATAAAATAAATAAAAATTGATTAAATAAAAAATAAAAATTATTAAAAAAAATTAATAAAAATTAATTAAAAAAAGTAACAGTTTATGTTATGTTATAATTTGTTGTTTTGCAAAACAGTTATCCAAAGTAGAACGAGCCTCACATAAGTCTCTCCTTTGAGTAGCCAGTTTCAAAGCTGAAATCCAGTTGGTTTAAACCTAAATGCCTCTCTCTGATCTGAATCATCACTACCTAAACCCCAGCACCTGCAGCCAATCATGAATCAGTGCTAGTGCAGCCTCTGATCTGAGTCTAAGGTGGTGTCGTCCTTGACTCTCTCCTGTTTTCGCCCTGATAGTGGTGATATATTGCATTTATTTATGAATCACTATTCTATGTCCAAGTGTTAAAACAATGTTGTTTTTCCTCAAGCATTGGGGGTGATCAAACACTGGAGAAAGTCACAACATTACCAAGTATGTTTTTTAAAATATTCAAATTCACAAAGCTCCCACTAGATGGCACCGTTGCTGCACTAATTTGTTACATTGTTCCATTGTTTCAGACATCCTAAGAAAGTTCAACCCTGACCTGAAAGGCATGTCCACAGGACAAGGGAACCTAGTGCAGAGCAAATTCAACATGGCTGTGTCTGGAGCTAAAATAGCGTAAGCATTTCACCTGTTATATTAAACTCACTATTTTGGCTGTAAAGTGTGTATGACAGGTTAGACTACTCCTTATTCACTTTTTTCCATTTATAGTGAAGTTTATAATTTTACTTTCACTATTTGGGCAGCAGATATGACATGGTTAAGAATGTGGGGTCTGGAGGAATGTTCTGATCATTGAAGTGATGACGTTTAAGGAGCAGGGTTACATTTTTAAGTTAAGAAACAGGTTATGGTTAAGGTTAGGGTTTGTTAGGAAACTATACAGCAGATACAAGCACAATATGTTTTTTTTAAGGTTGAGTTAGTAAAATGTTTTGGGGTAATTAACATGTTAGCAGAAGTAACTTAAAAAAATCTAATTTGTCACTTTCCAGCCTTATCTCAATTCAACACCATAAAATAGAACATAAAACAGTCCAGAGTATTGCATTTTAGGCCTGTTCATAGCAACAGAAGCTAACACGACATATGCAGAGGTAATGCCAAAACTGTTACTTAGCAACCATATTGTAAACACGTGCCAAAACGTGTCTAAATTGCATATAGTTATGATTAGACTAATAAAAATGAATGACAACACTTTTATTTTACGTATTTGATGGGACGCTTGATGTTGATGACAGGTAGAGATTTAATTTTAAAACTCACAACAACTCCTGTATTCTTCAATTTTTTTCCCCCCCCACTTAACTCATGTAAAAATATGATAAACATTTACCACAGACTAAACCAAGTCATGATTAGAAAAACATGAAACCCTGTTATATGCACTTTAATAAACTGTCTGTTTTCACACAGGGGAATCCCAGCTCAAGTGAGACGCCTCATTGACGATATGAAAACTGACCCTGTAGGTTTTAAAATACTTTGAAATAAAAACATAAATCAAAATGGTGCTGACAAATATCTGATGTTGTATTTCCCGTAGTCTGTAGACTTTCAGAATGACTGGAAGCTGATTACCCTGTTCATCGGAGGCAACGACCTGTGCTCATACTGCAATGACCGAGTGAGTATACTCTGCAGTGACATCATGCTGGGGTCCATAGGGATGATTTCCTCACCAGAAAAGTTACACAGTGGACCTTTAAGGGAACTGTATGTTGCCTGCACTCTTACGGTTTGTAAGATGATGTGTAATTCTGAATCAATAAGAAGTTGAATATGTGAGTTATATAACAGTCCATAATGAGGAGTGGGATGTCTAGCTCTCTGCAGTGTTGTTGTTGTTATAATATCCCTCTCCTATAGCCGGCCGCTCTGTGGACAGTCGTGCTCTGTTTGTTTTATTGTTCTAGTGAAATGTGAATGAGCGCTCTGTCACTTCAAAGCCCACTTCCTCCACTACAGACGCAGGCTTTGTGCTGTGAGGAGCATAATACAAGCCACTCATTCACAACAAAATCACAACAATAATGTAACACGGACCATGTGGGTTTCAATGGTCAAACGCTGAAATAGATTTTTAACGATAGGGTCTTGCTGGTTTAAGAACAACAATCACAAATGAACCTGTTTTGCCAGTGCCTTAATCTGCATGTTCATGGATTTTAGGATTACGCATGATTAGGACTGTTGCCATAGCGATTAACAATTATATCTTTTAAATGGAAAAACTCCTTAAAACGTTGCATAAAACAGGAAACTGAAACCCGCGTATAGAGGACACACGCAAGTTTTTCTCAGGTTCTGAGCTTTCAAGGACAGGCCTCATGTGAAGGCTCATAACCTCCATTTCCTTCACTCACTGAGCTGCAGAGGCTTCACTAGCACTGACTGCAGGTGCTGGGGTTTAGGTAGTGACCATTCAGATCAGAGAGAGGCATTTTAGGTTTAAAACAACTGGATTTCAGCTTTGAAACTGACAACTCAAATGTGAGACTCATGTGAAGCTCATTCTGTTTTCTGATTGGATAAACATCTTGAGAATCAAAATACCAAATTATAACATAAACAACTTTTTGTAATTGAGAATAAGCATTATAATTGAAAGATCAGTTAAAACAAAATTTGATTGGTAATGTTAATGACATTTTAAATACAAATTTTGCATACTCTCTCCGGAATGTAAAGGAACTCCCTACCACATCATATTTCTGTTTTGTTGTCCTATGAAAGCATTATTTATGATGAACCTCTTATCATTTCTGAATGATGAGAATCATTTCACAAACCAAGCTGTAGATGTATTTTTAGATTTTAAACTGATATTGAAATAAATTTAATTACAGATGTAGTACAAAGCAAGGAGCTTTCATGGTTGGAGTATATCTTACAGTGTTTACACTACTGCGCACTCGTACCAAATTATAAATGATTCTTTTATTTGTACTCCACAGGCTACACTGTCACCTCAGAACTATAGTCGGCACATGATGGAGAGCCTGGACATTCTGTACAATGAGGTGAGGCCAAACACTGCAGACATTTGCTCTAGTATCACTGGCACATGTTGTACAGCGCTGTCATCTGTGCAGGTGCCCAGACTTCTGGTCAATGTGTTGGAAATCCTTCAGATCGAGGGCCTTCGCATGGTGAAGAGGGACAGTTTGGGCTGCAGCGTGTTGCAACAGTAAGCATACAGTAATAAACATCTGATTGTGAACAGTCAGACAGAAATCACACTATACTCACATCAGAGGTAACTGTACAATAATGTAAACATAGACTGACACTGTAGTTAAAATGCTATAAATGTAATGCATTATTATAATTATAATTGTTAGATATGCATTTGATTTAAAGCATTTTAACTCTAGTGTCAGTGTGTACTCTAACCACTAAATCACTACTTGTTTTTTCCCTGATTCTTTTATGTCCTTGTCTCCTCAGGTATGTGTGCACGTGCTTCTTGGCTCCCGGTGAAAACTCTCCAGAACTATCTGAAATCAAACGTGTGAATCAGGAGCTCCAGGTGTGTGACAGACAGAAAGACGGTTCACTCCATAACACAGACATGACTTTAATGAGTCAGGACTGTTACTAAAGTCTTGTGTTATGTTCTTCAGGTTGAGACGGAGAAGCTGGTGTACAGCGGTCGCTATGATGGCAGGGAGGATTTTGCAGTTGTTGCTCAGCCTTTTTTCAAAAACTCCATTGTTCCTCTGAATGATGTAAGCTCTTTGCATTCAAATAAGTTACGGTCACATCCAAAAGTCTATTGATGTCATACTTTCAGATGTATATAACGTATATGTGGGATTTAGTGTTTTTGAAAGAAATATCCAAAACTTATGATCCCCAAAACTGTATTTTTTTTATTTTTGGGGGGGATTGATTGATTTATCTTATGTCCTATACTTCACTCAGACTGTACCCGGTCCAGCTGCGACACCTGTGGCTGACCGGTTTTGCTGCGATATTCTGCTCTGCTGTTGCGGTCACTGCCTTTTATTAGGAAAAGGCTGCTGCGGGATGCGGCATCTCAAGGGAATTAAGGCAGAGCACCAACCGGACTGCAGGGCATGCAGTCTGAGCTCCTCTCAGTACTTTTAATTATACAGAACACTTACAGTCAACGGGCTGGAGCTGCACCGCATGCAGTCTGAGCTTTGGATTATAGTCCTTCCAAATCATGTCTTGGTTGAATAAAAGCACCACTTTCTGAAGCTGTTGTGATCAAATAGTTTCACTTTTGTATTTTTGTGCTGACAAGAAGACGTTGAACTTTGTGTCCGTTTTTTGTTGGAACAGGGCCAGTAAACACAGAGATGTTAACCATAGACCAGGTCAAAACATCTGCAATCTGACAGTTAAAGAGCAAACTCCACCATAGAATTCTGACCTCTCTCCAGATCAGTTTAAACTATAGAGATTGTAGAATGTTGTAATGTCACTTGAATACGACTGGACAGCTCCAATGCTCTCATGCTCTGGACTTTCTTTCAGGAGGGCAGCCCCGATACCACATACTTTTCTGAGGACTGCTTCCACTTTAGCGAGCGAGGACATTCCAACATGGCCACCGCTCTATGGAACAACATGGTAAGGACGAAGGCCTACAGTGAACAGCAAAACCAGCAGGGTTACTCATTTTGTCCTACCAAAACTGGAATGTAACTTACCTGTTTTCAGTTTATTAAAGTTAGCAAAAATAGACACACATCCGTATTGGTATTAGGCATTACTAAATTCACTTTTTTTGTTTTTCAACCCTGTACATGGAAAATGTATCTGATTACAGCCAGCTGTTTCTGATTACAAACACATTATGGACACAATAAAAAATAAAAATGCCAGGATCATGTAGAGCAGGGTAATACAAACATTTTAAGACCAAATGATGAGACTCACTGCAGCAGTTACAGCGAGAGGGGTGACAGTTTTTCAGTGTAAAGTGAATTGGAGCCAGAGTCGATGGAAGTTTCCTATCTGATCACTGCGGCAGCTGGCAGGTTGGCTACGTCCGTTTATATACTGTATACTATACCGTATATGCACTTAACATATGCATTCTAAGGAATAGATTTTCAAGAGCCACACAGTGTTAATAAAGTACCTGATTTAGATTGGGTTTCTGTTTGGCTTTAAAGAAATGTGAAATAGACAGAAACTGAGAGTCAGTTGGCAGGGAAAGTTTATTTGTACAACACAATTGGTACACAAAGTAATTCAAAGTGTTTTATAGAATAAGAAAGACACTAAAATCACAATACAGACAAACAGTCAAAAACCTAAATAATCATCATAAAGTTTATATTAAAAGAGAAGAGAGAGAGAGAGGCTAAAAGGAGATAAACCAAGATGAAGGCCTCACACTAAAGGTCCCAGAGCGTTTTGTGATGGGCAAATCCCTAAATGCATTCTTTATGTTGAGTTTGTACATTTTTGTGTTACTGTCATTCCAATGCTCTTCACTGGGAAATACCCTCTTTGTGTCTCTGAAACCTTTAACTACCATGTTGTCTCTGTTTATATTTCAGCTGGAGCCAGTGGGGAAGAAGCAGACATTCAACAATTTCTCAAATGCCAGAAATGACTTAAAGTGCCCCACTAAGGTAAAACATAAGACACTGTGGGGCCAGCGCTGTTTGGCAGGTCTTCAGATATTCTCATCTATGTTATAATGTTGTTAACTCATCAAAAATATACCCAGAGTTGTGTTTTGGTTCATTCACAGATGTTTAACACACCAATCCCATATTTAGGCAAAGTTCTTCTCTCAAACGGAAAACTCTCTGTTTCAGCTTGTGATGTCATGTCGTAACACAGGAAGTGCTCTACTTTGTTTTTAAACTCCATACACCTTCATTAGAATGATTTGAATTGACTGGAATCGCCAGTATCTAATGAACTAAAGGTAAAAGGTAGCTGTTAACTCTAAAACTACCACTACATGACATCACAAGGTGGAGCATAGCTTTGGAGATGCAGACAGACTAATAATAAAGGGTTACTCAAACATGTGTGAATGAAATAAAACACAACTCCGAGTATGTTTTTGATGAGGTAACAATATTATAACATGGCTTAGAGCTCACAAGAATCCATTTTGTGTAATAGAGGACCTTTAAGATGGGGCCAGTACAATATTATTGTCATGGTTGGCGCATATGATTCTGTTGCAGGATCATCCATACATCTTCACCAAACTCAACAGCCTGCCACCTGAGACCACCACCTCTCCTCCCACCCCTCCCCCCACCACACCCTCCATCCTCCCTGAATGTGAGAACAGTGTACCCGTGTGGTTGTCTCCCGTGTTGGCTGTTGCAGGCCTGCTGATAGGCTGTGCTGTCACATGGCTCTTTTTCTCCTGCAGAGCCAAAAAGAACAAAAAGACCACCACCGTGGAAATGAATGGAACTATGTTTTAAAGACTGTAAACAGTTGTACTAGATTACTAATTGTATTACAAAGTAATATGTTCACTTATGCAGTAACAGCTGGTTTAACAGCTTTATATTGATGCCACATGCTTGCCTAACAGTTTGACCACAGCCGTGTCTCTCAAATGTGAGAGACCTCTCCTCCTGAAAATGTTCATATAATTCAGAACAAAATATAACTTCTTTTCCCTGATATAAATAACAGTTGGCGCTTCAATTGTTGATTCTGCAGAAATCCCGCTGTTTCTCAGTCCTCTTTTTTTTGTCTGTTTTTACTTGTCAGCCGCCATGTTTTGTTTTTACATGAGTGAAGCATGCATTTCTCTGATTGGTTAATGTGCCAATCACGCCCTCTGGAATTGGGGAGACAGGAGACAGTTCCAGACCCACTCATCTTTGTAAGGTTTTGTCAGAGCATGTGGTTCTGGCGGGCCAGGTAAACTTTACAGGCAGAATAATTATTTTGCCTGTATAGTTTATAATAGACTACTCCTTATACTAACTTAATTTGTTGCATTTGCCTTGTATATTGAAGACAAAATGCCCTTTAATTATGTTTTAAATTGTGTTTTATTTATAATGTTAAACAGATAATGCATTAAGTGAACTTTGGAATTGCCTGACTAGAATAACATATGTAAGTCTATTATTCCATTCAGAGACAGAACAATAATGCAACCTCACAGTGACCTATTACATATAATACTAATAAATGTGGAAAATTTTAATCATTCACTGTTTTTTATACGGATGGAAGTGTGCAAAATCAGACTTTCAATTTTTATTTTTGTTTCATTTATTTAAGATGAATATAAAATAATATAACTTGTGAATGAAAATGAGCAGAATGAGTAAAAGGATAAAGGTTCCAACAATCATTTTGTTTCTGTATTAATTGCCTTCATAATACTTTTTCTTCACATATGCTACAAACAGCTTTATTAAAGGATCTGTATGTACCCCGCACTCTACATTAAGAAGCAAAAATCACAACTGAACCTGGGTTGGCAGTGCCTTAACCTGCAGATAGAGACACATACAAGTGTACAGCATGTACTGCAGCAGCAGAGATACTGATTTATGACTATGGCTGCAGGTGTTGGGTAGTGACGATTCAGATCAGAAAGAACCCTTTTAGTAACCCTTTATTATTATTCTGTCTACATCTCCAAAGCACAAAATGTTCTGTTCCACCTTATGATGTCACAAAGTAGTTTTAAAGTTAACAGCTACCTTTTACCTTTTCTTAAGTAGAGATTTGCAGTTCCAGGGCTGAAATTACCCAAATGTTTCTAGTGACGGTGCATGGATAATGATTGGCTGCAGGTGCAAGGACTCTCTGATTCAGATCAGAGAGTCCTTTAGTTTTAATGGATTTCAGCATTGAAACTGTCAACTCAAATGTGAAACTCTGGGACTCATTCTGCTTTCTGATCCTGTATCATATCATCTTCAGAATCAAAACAACAAATTATAACAAATAACTTGTCCATCATGCCCAATGTTTTTGTAATTAAGAATAAATCAGCATTACAGTTGTACAGTAAAAGCTATATTTGATTTGAACATGTTTACTTCACATCTGGGGACACAGACAGGTCAGGTCATCAAAATCTTACATACAGTCCCGTTAATACTAAAATAAAAGTTACATTTCACCATAAAGCTGACCTCGGCTTTGAAAACAGACAAACACACGTGATCTCTGCTCTGCTCCGTGAAACAGCGCCCCCTGTCGCCTCCCTGTGTACACTGCCGCTGCTCAGTACCAACAGTGTGAAGATGGCGGAGGGCGAACTGAACGTGGACAGCCTTATCTCTCGGCTCTTGGAAGGTGAATTAATTTACTCTCTCTAATTTTGCATAGATACACGGGTGACTGTTCACTACGGCCGTGTGGTGCGTGTAGGACCGCGCTGGCTTTGCTAACACACCCGCTGAAAGAGCTCGTAGTACGGTTAGCATTAGCCCGTGGTAGCGCACCCGGCTAACTGTGGCTAACGGGACCGCTAGCTCCTCCGGCCGTGTTTATAAACAGTGTCAGCGGTCAACGCCCACAGCTTTCGCGCTCAGATGCAACATTCCTCCGGGGAAATGTGTCACTATGGTGTGGGTAACAGTTGGGCTGCTCGGGCTGCTCTGGTCTGGGGGATTGGCTCTACTACGTATGAGGGATCCCCATTTCTTTGATTATTTAGAAGTGTGGATGAGTGAGAGGGGCGGGGAGCTGTCATTTTAGATCGAGGTTAAACGCATCATCACATGTTTTGTCACTAGCAAGATTGCAGTAGCGTGCAGATATGTTCATGGATAGTCGATAATGATTTAATAACGCCACTTTTTATACAAACTACATTGTCATTTTTTTGCTGACATATTAAATACATATATTATCCGAGCCTGCCAAATTAAACAAGCCTAGAACTATAGTTTATTAATGTTTGCATATGTTGGACTGTATTTGACACTGTACAAACAGGGCCAGTGTCAGCGGGCTACTTGTTTCTTCACAGATTTGTCCTCCTCCTACACCTCATTTTCGCAGCTGAGCCTTCAGTACTGTTGTTATCTTTGGAATTATCATTATGCATCTAGAAACCATATGACAGCTCTGCAGATGTGTAATGCATTTACTACACAAAATGTACCTTCGTGAAGCGATACTAAGAAAGACAGGTGCACTGGTCAGACAGGTGCACTGGTCAGACAGGTGCACTGGTCAGACAGGTGCACTGGTCAGACAGGTGCACTGGTCAGACAGGTGCACTGGTCAGACAGGTGCACTGGTCAGACAGGTGCACTGGTCAGACAGGTGCACTTATAATATACCCTCATGTGTCACACATGTCCTCTTAAATACAGCCCTGCATTAGAACAGCGCGCTCACACTCACCTCTCACAGATGTAAACCAAAACCACGTCTTTCCTGAAGAAACATCCTGTATTTCCCTGAAGTGGAGCAGGTCCAGAGCAGCCACATGTTCCTCCACACATGTGAAATAGTCCTGTTATTCCTGTTCCTAACACACAGGTCACAGGTGAGACGGGTTCCTAGCTGGCACAGCCGCTTCACATAAACTAGCCCTGAAACAAGCTCACTGTTTGATTAAGTGACTGTCTGTATTACTAACTAAAATCTAATGATTAGAAAGGTGAAGCTAAAAATGTGTCATTTTAGTTGCTTGTATTGAAAGTTGGCATGGCTGTTGTCGTCTCACTGGAAATCTCCTCTGACGGCGCACAGGGCCAATTCCTGAGCTGCCAAAATTGTACTCAAGTAAAAGTTAATTGACTGTACAGTGTTGTACTCCAATGGTTCCCAACTTTTTTGTCTTGATCACCCCCTAAGCTTTGTCTAAAGCTTTGAGTAAACCCGAGCCCAGTTAATGGGGATTTTTTTTAGTATGAAGTATGAATCCATTTACTAATGTATTTATCGACTGTTACTATTGTATTTTCTAGTTTTTACGATAATGATCCAAATCATCCTACAAAAACTGTGTACTTGCCCTTCAAAGTACATTTTATATTCAAATGTTATTCAGTATTACCTTTTTTGTAAATATGAAATCATTCCAAGTACTCCCTGAGTGCTTTCAGACCCACAGGTGTCCCCTTACCCCCCGGTTGGTAAGCGTCGCTGTACTTATTAAAATTAGTTATATAAAATCTTTTTAATTTAAAATATACAAAAAATATTACAATTACCCAAAAAAAAATCTACTTAATGACAGTAACGTGAGTATTTATAGTTGACTACTTTCCCCCCTGATTATCTGATGGTGATTAGTTATACGCCCCAGTTTGATTTGTTATTCTATTATGGCTACCAGATTAATCCCAATCAAATCAAAACTGCAGATTGTATGGATGCAATTAGCAAACCACAAAGGCTGCAATTTTTGAAGTACAGTACCATCATTTCCTCCACAGACAACAAAATATCCTGTCTTATTCTGCATAAAAACTGCTACCCTATAGTTTAGGTAGTTTCTAAGCATGTTCTGTGTTGATTCGATTATGTTTTAGTTGATCACTTATATTGGTTTTCTTTTGGACATATGGTGCTGATTTCTTGCTTGACTGACATGTTGTAATTAAAGGCTGAATGACTAAATATCTAATTGCAATTTGTATTTTAATAGTAGCATTCTGCTCAAGGTTCACATTTTAAACGCATCCAGAAGAATTGACAAAAAAGCCTGAAATGCAAACTGATAAACTAATACAAGAATCACATTTAAGAACATGCTTGTACAGATCTAAACTACTGGGTTAGCAATTTTTATGCAGAAGACAGGAGATTTTGTTGTTGGAGGAGGAGGAGGAGGAGGAGGAGGAGGAGGAGGAGCGGCAGCATGGTAACCTACCTTCAGAGATTCTTGAGTCACACTCACACCAGACCACAAAGACATTACACTTGTCCTTGGCAGAGACTCCACTGGTTACGTGTGACTCAGATATGGATGAATTCTTATCGACTTAAGTTACAGTATGGTTAGCAAAAACAAATGTTAACATGATTATAGGGCTGTGTAGTGAATGTTGACTTCTGCTATATAATATTTTGACATTATAGCTCCTATATTACGCAAAATTGACTCTTGAGAGCTTTAAGCCATGTTATAATTTTGTTTCCTCATCAAAAACATACCTGAAGTTGTTTTGTTTGAGTAACCCTTTATTATTAGTCTGTCTACATCTCCAAAGCCCAAAATGCTTTGTTCCACCTTGTGATGTCATGAAGTGTTATGTGTAGTTCTCAAGTTAACAGCTATCTTTTACCTTTAATTCAGTAGAGAGCCTGGATTACTTGCATTATCCTTATATTCCTGGATTCTTGTATTACCCAGTGACATCACAAAGTGTTTTCAGTTTGAGAGAAGAACTCAGCCTAAATATGCAGGGTTTTTGTGTTAAATGTGTGAATGAAGCAAAACACAACTCCAGGTATGTTTTGATGAGGAAACAACATTATAGAATAGATCAGAAAATGGTATAATATGGACTCTGAAAAATAGCGGTCATGCAGTGTAAAATTGTATCCACTTGTTGGCCTTTTATCAATAATGAATGCTTAACTGAGAAACTATTCCTAGTCAAGTCTAGTTATCGTCAGTATGTATAATGTCAATGAATTTCTCCAGATATTAGTATCAGTCCAATATTGAAAATTTTGCCAATATTTAGCACCAATATTTTTCTGCTCTTCCCCAGTGTGTGCGCCCATGTGTCATTCTCATTTTCTCCTCAGTGCATCACATCTGTCTGTTGGAACAGATTAACAAGTGCAATGTTAATTTGTAAACTTCATTAGAACTTTAAGAGGGGGTATTTTAGTTCTATGGGGTATTAATTGCAATATAACCTATTTAGATCGCCGTGTTTCCTTTTATTGCTTTGAAAATGCTAAATTCACCAAAACGTATTAACGTTTTTAATAAGCTTCACTTTTTTTTTGATGCTCTAAGTTCCCTTTGCTCCCCGCACCGAGTTACCCCCTTTCAGAGTGCTATCACAACACAGTCAGTGTGCATTCTGTTAATG
The DNA here is from genome assembly GCF_009829125.3 of Periophthalmus magnuspinnatus. Classification (NCBI taxonomy): domain Eukaryota; kingdom Metazoa; phylum Chordata; class Actinopteri; order Gobiiformes; family Gobiidae; genus Periophthalmus; species Periophthalmus magnuspinnatus. The sequence continues at coordinate 19,493,315 of NC_047147.1, read as the reverse complement.
AAACTACTGCACATGACATCAGGTTTGTGAAGTTGCTGTGTACAGTTTTGTATCATGGTTTTGTGCATTTATGGAGGATTGTCATGTGGGAGCATGGGTCACTTCAGTTTGTGGGCTGAGCATTGCACAGAATCTTACAGCTAATTGTAAGGAGGGTTCGAATAAATACTTTCCAATGACACTGGGGATGTTCTACATGCATGTCTCGGGTGGAATGTTTTAGCAGTTACCATGGAGACACAATGCACACATTAGTAAACAGTGTCACGAAAAATACATAATGGATTTAAACACATTTTGTGATCAGTACACGGTCCTATATAGGGAAAAAAGGTGTTGATGACAAACTGAAAAATTTGTTGGCTAATGCTAGATCGCTTATGACTGTAATGTTATTTGAGATGGACTTTAACAAATCACCACCTGTTGTAGTTCCAACTATGTCAGTTCTTTCTGGTCAGATTGTGTTAAAACTGAGATTAAAGTCCAACAAGCCTCAGATAGAGCAGTGCGTACAGGCATCATCACATCTCCCAGGAATGTTGATGACATCAGCTGTATAAATAGGGCCCGGGGGAGATAATTAAAATACTCAAACATGCAACGATGACATCTAAAACCTCTTCAGACATGGTTAGACAGATAATGATTATTCGATTACTAAATTAGCCGACAATTATCTCAATATCTGATTAGTTTTGATTAATTGATCACTTGTTGATATACTCGATATTCTAGTTTCTTAATATCTCCAAAACTATAATTGTGATTTATTTTTTTTTGCAAGTATTCTATGTTAATGAAATCGGTGAATTGTTTCAGTTTATCATGAGTCTCTCAGTGGACCATAGCGTGGACAGATGGTACTCGTGCTGCCAGCTCATTCTTCTATTCTATATGAGGAGCCGGTTTGCTGTAAGGGGACTTGGGTTTCTATAGGCCCCGTATCCAAGTCACTAAAGGTACTCAAGCTTTTAATTTTGCAGATTAATATGACCCATACGCTACGGCAGAAACATTATAAAGCTGTACAACCACATTTTAATTGCAATATTCCATAACTAGGCTATGTTTTGTGTGACGATGTTATTGGGATATTTGAATATAATTGTTTACGGTGACTTTATGTAAAGGACTTTTGAGCAGCTGAAGTTTTGTTCATTTAAAACAAAAAATGCACTTGCCTTTAGTATCGAAACTAGAAAAAATCCCATTCACAGGACAGAAATGAAGCTTTCTTCAATAGCTTTAGAATGATCTTGAGCTATATCAGAAGTACCAGACCACACAGACTAGTATACGTCCATGGACCACTATGGAACCTATCTGGATAACTGAGGGATTACACAGATATAAGGCCACATGGAAATATATCGTAAAAGAAAGTGCTACCATTTAATATTGAAAATCACATTCTGTTGTCTAAAGAAAGATTGTTTTTTTTATTATCGGACCTATTTCTCAGTAGGCATGGCATGATATTGAAATTTGGTGTTATGGTTATGATGGACAAAGAAATTGTGATTATGGTTCTATATTACACAACTTTTATATTCAATTCAATTTTTTTTTTCTATAGCACATTTAAAATTACTTCAGCCGACCTTCACATGCTTTACGTAAAAGTCAGCAAAAAACAAATATACAGATAGCATGATACATAGGCAAAGAACAATAAAACACCAAGATATTCTGTGTAGCTAGTATTAAATACCAGGGAGAAGAGGTGGGTTTTCAGTCTGGTCTTAAACTGAGTTAAAGACTGAGAGGATCTATAGTATTGTACTTTGATATTAAGTAAAAACAACAGTGACCTAGACGAAAACAGTAGGAAGTGGAGATATAATAGCGGTTGTTGGTAATTCTCACGATTATATAAAGACTCCCATGAATGATTATTGGCAAAATTTTTATCGCAATGAACAATATTATAGTTTACTGTCCCATCCCTGTTCCTTAGTATCAATCCCGAGTTTGAAATCTTAGAATCGCAACAATACTAATACAATCTGTCTTCACTTTCAAAAAACAATCACACTTTTGTAAAATGGAGAACTTTGTGTTGTTGTCATAGATTTTTTTTTTTCGCGATATCGATGGTGAAGGTTCTTGCTGAGAGGGAGTGCGTTGTGGGCGTCCAGCCTTAAGGCACAATCAAATGGTTGGTTATTACATAATTCCATAAATGGCTTGTGGATTTGTTCACGGCTGCGTTACAGTATCCACATTTGATGATGTCATGGCCCGACTTGGAAATGCAGCCCTGGTCCTTTGTGCCTAAAGAAAGACCTTTAGTTATGCAATCATGTCTATGGTTAGGCTTCGTTGCCAGACATCACAATTTTGCTTTGAAACTATGGTGAGAAGCAGAAGAGACTTTGCTGCTACAGCTAAAGCAGATTTCAGTTACTTTTTAACCCACCTGTACACATTAATTAATCGGTTTATAGAGTCTGAGCCGACCAAAATTTATATAAGTCGAGTAATTGTAGTGAGACAACAGCAGAAAGCAGAAGTGTGTCAGTGAGTGAGTTAGTGGAAGATTTGGTATTTTTTGGTATTTATATGTTAAAAGTCAGATTAAAAAAAAATACATAGTACATAATACATAGTTTCCTAGTAGTTTTTTTCTGCATAAATAGTTGTTTTTCCATGAACTCCCCCTGCAGGTGTAGTCTTGTGAGTGCAGTTTGGCTCAGATACAGAGATATGTAATAGTTTTGAGAGTTTTTGAAAGCTTTTGGGAGCTTTTTGAAAATTGTATTCTATTGTAAAAAATAATACAAATTTCAATACCACTATGAAAATTAAAAATATGTAAATTTGAGACAAAAATAGACTAAAATATTAACTATTTAATAACTATTTCCATCTAATACTGCAGATGACGTACCACTTCAAAAAGTTACATACTGTACCTTAAAAAAAGATGGTCTTTAGAAGTTGGGTCTTCAATCTGAAAATAATAAAATCATGAAAAATTATGTCTTATTTGCATTAATTGGATGCCTTACAGTTTTGGAGACAGTGAGTTTGACTAACATCGCTTGTATAATTGTATAATCCCTCAAAAGTTACATTTCCATCAATTAAAGTGCACATAAATTGCTGTAATTATCCAAGCCTTTTTTTTTTTTTTTTGCTTTTGCTGAAATTGTCAACAATCTGTCCTGTAAGCTGGGATGATAAATTGTGTTTTTAGATCGTAAGTACTAGCAAATGTCTGAGGATAAGATATGTTTCTAAAGCTGTTTTGAGATCTGAAAATTCTTTACACAGATCATTGTTTCCTCCTTTTGCATCATTAACACATTCAATGGTGTGTAACACATTCATAATAAAAACCTGTCCATATGAGTGCACTACCAGGTCAGAATACACACACAATGGGATATATTTTCATCTTGGTTTGAAACTGACATGTAATTGTATTACTGGTGGTTGTGTTGCAGTGCGGGGATGTCGCCCGGGGAAGATTGTGCAGATGACGGAGGCGGAGGTCCGGGGCTTGTGCATCAAGTCCAGGGAGATCTTCCTGAGCCAGCCCATCCTCCTGGAGCTGGAGGCTCCACTCAAGATCTGCGGTCAGTACTCTCCACTAGAGATGGGAATCAGAGCCCGGCATCATAACAGCACCGGAGTCTTAGTGGTCCACTGGGTCAATAGGCCTGCTGAGAAGTCTTGCTAAAACTCCTGAAACTCAACTGTAAATGTTTCAGAGTAAAGAAATAAATGATCTAATATTATTAGTAATCATTATTAGTAATTATAATTAATTATTAAGCCTTTTATTTTTCTGTAACTGTACCGATAAGAGTACATCTAAAAGACCAGCCAAGTAGTAGCTGGGATTGAATCACCAATGACATCTGTTCTACCATATCAGCTGTCACCCTAAGATTAAGAACAATGGTGCCCCCACACTTTGCTTAGGTTGAATTGAAATCAATTCATACATTTTTTTAATCTCCTATTTTTCAGCTTTTACTTAAATATATTACAGACAATATACATGATATCCTCAATCACACTCTCTTCTATCTTCAAAACCAGTAAAATACCACTAGTTGAACACTGGAAGTAAAGTTACAAAATACTGGCTCTGTCCCCATAACAGAGGAACACCAACATCAATGACAATCCTAAAACAAAATAACTAATAACAATAAAAAAATACGTATTATTTATTATAGACAATAACATAAAATCTACCACTAAATGTTTAAAATAAAAAATGTAATCTGACCAGTAACAGTCTGAACTCAAATCTCACAAATACATTTGTGTGTAGGGGTGATGATTGCAATAGCTCCCTCCCACTACAGCACACTGCCCGGCCTGCACGCCCCAGCAGCAGCTCTGTGCTCTGGAGCTGCTGTCTGTATCTGCCTGTTCTTATGTAATCACATTGGATCTCAGGGGCTGGGCTGGGCATGTACTGCTATAATCAACTCACTGTGCTAGCCTGAGCCTGCTGTCTCCCCATACACAAACAATACCATACCATGCTACTGAGACGACTCTTGAAAGTAAATAATATCAAAGCCGCCACCTTGTTTGGATAAAGGACTGTGCGATGAATCACATTGGTCAGCGATCAGCGTGGGTGTTCTACAGCCAATCCTCTGTCAGTAAAAGCATGTGGTTTGGAGTCCCAACCCTAGAAGTGTTTACATTTGACTGACTAAAAATAATGGTGTCCATTATGTGCTGACTAAACACATTTGTACAGTCAAGGTGGATGAAAGGCATTATCAAAGGACAAAGCAACAGTATGAAGGGTTGGTACCAACTAGGCCTGCATGAAGAAATTCTAAAGATATCAGTATTGCCATATTGGCACACAATGATCACAATGATCGATATTGTGTGAAAATCAATATATCTTAAAAACACAAAGTATTTCATATGGTAGAAATAGTTTTTTGAAAGTATCTAGGTGTAACAAAGATGCATTAAATACAACTTGGCTGTTAGGAGGTGGGAAAAATAATATATTTTTTAGATGCATCATCAATTCTAATCAAATGATTCTGAATCAAGTCAGACATGCCAATAATCTGAATTTTAAGTGTATTCTCCTGCCTCCTCCCTCCTTTCACTGCAGCAGAACACTCTGTGACAGTGGGCAGCAGCAGCAGCCGTCTGCTACAGTGTCCCACAGGAATATCTCTCTGTTCAGGATTTGTCTTAGGCTTTACGTTACTTTTGAGTTTTCAGTCATGACACTGTGTTATCTTGTAGCACAAACTTTTTTCTCCTGTCCGAGATTGTGACAGCTTCATGTTAAGCATTAGAAAATCCACTTTAAAACTATTCTAAACTAGCCCAGGCGTGTGGGCTGTAGTTTATCTTATTAAAGTCTGCAGAGAAGCTAAATGGCTAGCATGAAGCAATGCTAACAGCTACTCTGTAGTAGATGTACTGTTAATGCTGATATTTCCTACCTGCTAATCTCTGCCACAGAAAAACAATGCAATTTAGCCATTTAAGTAAAGCAATTGTATGAAAGAAAAGTCATTACTTCACCCTGCAGCTCTGCAGATTTAAAAAGTAACCACTAAGTTAGCTTCCGTCTGTCCTCAGAGGTATAATACTCCCTACAATGGAAGCATAGCCAGACTGGACTGTACTAGACTGAAATGGACAACACTGCCATAATTCCCTCAGAGTTCATGTATCTAGGTGCTGCATCCTGCACTGATGGTAAATAAACTCCAGCCTCATGCCTCTTCTCTTCACCTGTCAGACTGTCAGCAGTTTATTCAACAACATGCTGATCCTAACTGCGTCATGTTTTGCTCTTGTTTTGTTTTTGGTGTATTCATGTAAACTAACAGAATGAGCCGTGGTCTTTAGCCCACATTAAAGTGCGCGTGTGGTGTGAGCGTGACTCAGTGCTTCACCTTTAAAAACAAACTGATGAAGAGTAAAGAGCTGTTCACAGGCACAGACACGTAGCTCCCCATGCTCAACACCACATGCTCCTTAATGTTCAATCAGCAAACACAACTGCTGCCAGATGGAGCACTTTCATTTTAATTTCATTTTAAAGTCATACTAAATGTGGAATATCATCAAGAACACATATTATGCATTTTTGTGGCTTTAATTTCCTTTTAAACATGCTTTTAATCACCTTGGAATTAGTATTTCACATTTTCTAATTTAAAATGAAATGAAAACATACTTAATACCTCTGTTTTCAAAGAAACATTTTGCGTTGGTGCTCACTCTGCTCTTAGCAACAGGAATTTAGAAAGTGAAGACCGTGAGTAAAGTGAATGGTATGCTAAAAGAGGTGTGCATTCATTGTGAATACAGTTTGATCACAGAATGAGTCCAGTGAAGGTTTATGGACTTAAACTGCACAGGAGAAGCACAGATGTTTTACCTGTGATGCAACCATCCGGGCAAAATTTGTTTAAAATCACATCCTAAAGTTTTTCATTACGATAGTGGTATCAAAATCTATATTGTGTATTGAGGCTATTCCTTAGTATCAAAATCGAGTTTGAAATTTTTGTATCGTGTCCACACTACTCCACAACTGGTAGTCTTTGCCTAAGTACATGTGTCTACTTTCCTCCTCTGTTTAATGCGCTTGTAACCTTTGGTTGATTACTTGTCTTTAACCCCTTAATGACAGACATTTCTAGCACGTTCGCTCACAGTGAAGACACAGCAATACCACAGCGTCAATAATTCACCGCATCCACAGGTCAGGTTGTGCGCCCACGTGCTAGGCTAGCTAATGTCACCGCTCTCTCCACCGCTTCCTCGCTGACCCATTTTAGCAGGGTTTTCAGGTTAAGTACAATAGGTAAGGGTTATGCTCTAGAGCTGATGATCACAATGTCAGAGGGAGCAAAGGGAATGTTATTGCTTTTAAGGGCAAGGGACTATTTGAGAGAAGCAAAGTTGCCAGAGTTAACTAAAAGTGATTTTGGCTGACAATATTCACACCACCACTTGTTGCCTTGACAGAATCTGGTAAAACTAGTAAAATGGGCCAGAAATGTCACCCAACTATAGAACCCTGGAAGACATCTGACCAACCCTCGCCGCTTACATCTGTCAGCTAGCTACAACAGCATTGAAGGGCCTTGACCTTGTTTTTTGGGAACGTATGGCTCATGATTTATGTTATTTCAAAAATGGGATTAATCTGATCAATTTTAAAAATCAATTGCCAATACTGCTTGATGATAAAACATTTGAATAAAAATCACCTTAGTTAATTTGTGCTGACAGAGTTGTCCTTGAACTTTCTACCAGTCCGCATTTCATGTGGATAGGCCCAGTAATTAGAGAGATATTATCCATAAAAAGATGCCCTTCACCTAAATTCTTTTAATCATTTGAACACACAACTTATTGAGGCAAACACGCCCTGAACACTTCTTGGTACTCAATGCCATGCTTGGCCTTTAGCAATACTAGAAGTGTTTCCAGATTCCCAACCCTTAAATAAAGCGCAGATATGCCAGAGGAGTTAAATCTCAGAATAGCTGTGCCGTTGCCTCCATAACCTCTGTAATCATATGCTTCCCGCCTGCACTTCCAATGATAAGTGTTAGAATGCCGCTCCCTGTGTAAACAAACACACTAACAAGGATACTGTTTTGGCCCAAAGTGACTTGATTTTTTAAAGTTTAAACACGTTCATTGGAATAGAATAAAACAATGTAGCAAAAATGATACACTATGTATAAAAGACAGTTGGGACTAAACACTTGTGTACCATCACTAACAAACTCAAGATTTCAGAGCTCAAGATAGGACTGCTTGATTATGGGAAAAACATTATTATTATTTGGCTCATAATTGAAGTTATTTCAACAATTACAAAAAGCATGCACATAGTATATTTTATAAGGGTAAGAGTAACATTTTGTGTCACTGTTTTGTGTTGATTAGAATAGTGTCTTTCCTACAGGTTTTGAGAGGCAGAATGAGTGAATGTAATTTTGAACAAGCATTTCTCATTTGTTTTTGATTAAAATATTTTTGTAATTGAATAGAGTCATAATTAAAATCAGATTCAGATCAGCTTGTGCCTGACAAATCCAGACTGATATATCCCTGTATTTTCTTTATACAGATTGATAACAGTCCCATATCCTCTGTTGCATCTCAAGCCCGGTCAAATGTGTTTGTGCATCAGATCCGTTTTTTCAATGATACATGTGAAACGAAGTAGCTCTTTGGTCACCTACGATTTACAAACCATTGGCTAATCCACCTGTCAATCACGACCAGACTCACATCTTCATAAATTATTCAAGTGTGTATTCTTGATTCCAGGCGAGCACAGCCCTAGCTAAAGTTACCTTTTCTGTCTGCAGCTAACCAATTTCAATGCCTTAGCCACTGCTTTTTATCCACATTAAATTACTTCACAAAACTTACTACTAGTGCAAACATAAGGGCTCAGACAATGTCACTTGTTTCTCATACATGTTAGACAAAATGGCATTGGTAAAAAGTAACAATATAAAGCACCACACTGGTTGAATTTTATTTTTAACTACAGATGGGCGATACATTGATTCCAGTATTGGTATTGGCCAATATTTTCTCTGGCCCAGTCTCTGCATTTTTATTTGAATAGGCCAGTCTATTAATTTCCCACCAGTTTATCTTTGGTGCTTCAGTCTCTTTGATCAGACTCATGAGTAAAAATTAAATTAGAAGAAGAACTATGAACCTAAAATATGGATGGATGTATTTTCTTGTTGGTTAGGAAATTATTTTATTATTCAAGTTGAACATTGGTATCGGCACATATCGGTTATCAGCCACAAGTCAGATATCAGATCTCTGTATCGTCTCAAATCTGACCATTTTTAAAAGACTTATCTTTTCACTTAGTTTGTGTTCTGTTTGCACATAACAGCTGTTTATAGTGCTACATTACATTTTTTTTTACCGTGTATATGTTGGTGTGGGGCACTTGGCCTAAATACGAGCTTTTGTGAACACGGGCCAAGGATATAAAAGGAAGTGGCTCTTAGTCAGTGGATGAAGTGATGTGACTTGAGTAAAAGCCTGACCCCATCGTCCCCTCGGGGGGCTGCTAATTAAAACTACAGGTGTATTTTAGTGTTAACCTACATCCTGTGTCCTCCTCCAACAGCTCATTTCCCACAGAGCACGAATTTATATAAAACTGCTAATGGTAGTTTGAGAAGAATAATATTTGAAAAGTTATTTGTACATTGTAGTAATATTTAAATACCTGTTGAAATGTAAGCACTAAGCAGGTAGTGTGCACCTCTACTGTATGATGTGATATTATTGTACTCTACCGTATTGAGAAAACTCAGATTGTAGGTTAGTCTAGACTGGCCTATGCAAATAATAATGCATTGGATTTGTATAGCACCTTTTCAAGATACCCAAAGCACTTTACAGTGCAGTAGTCATTCACTCCACATTCTGTGGTAGTAAGATACTATTGTAGCCACAGCTACCCTGGGGCAGACTGATGGAAGCAAGGCTACCAATCTGAACCATCGGCCTCTCACACCACCACCAACACACACACAACATTCATGCTAGGCAATGTGGGTGAAGTGTCTTGCCTAAGGATAACGCTCCACTGTAGCATCTGGTATTCCCAGAGGTCTCCCATCCAAGTACTAAGCAGGCCTGGCCTTGCGTAGCTTCTGAGATTCTGACAAAATCAGCCTTTAACAAGCCGGCATGGTCACATCAATCACATGAATGAATGATATTTTTGATTATAATTTTTTTTTACATTTTGACTTACATTTTTGTAGTTGTATTTAACTGTTCAAACCTACTCAAAAAACCCTCTTCTTTGTCTTCCATGTTCACAGGAGACATCCACGGGCAGTACACAGACCTGCTGAGGCTCTTTGAGTACGGCGGCTTCCCCCCTGAGGCTAACTACCTGTTCCTGGGAGACTACGTGGACCGGGGGAAGCAGTCACTGGAGACCATCTGCCTGCTGCTGGCCTACAAGATCAAGTACCCCGAGAACTTCTTCCTCCTGCGGGGCAACCACGAGTGCGCCTCCATCAACCGCATCTACGGCTTCTATGACGAGTGTGAGTGTCTTGGAAAAAAAACTAAAGTTTTACATCAGGGTTTATTGCATCATTTTCCTATTCATTCATTCATAGATTCAAGATAGAATATATATTTTGAGTTGTGCTTTACATATGAGTGCTTCTTTTCTCTCAGTCTCTCTGTCACCTGTTCACAGTGGGAGCTGTAGAATTGATCCTTTGCAGTGACAGTGTTATAAAGTCTCCATTCAGCTCTATGAATACAGGACACACGTGTGGCATCTGAAACAGCAAGAATCGCGTGCCTCTGCGACATGTACAGTCTATGGGCGGCATGGTGGCCTCACAGCAAGAAGGTTCTGGGTTCGATCCCCGAGTGTGAAGTTTGCATGTTTCAACCCGTGTCTAGGTGGGATTCCTCCGGGCACTTCCCGGGCGTGGCCTCTGCTACATGCAGAGGACAAATTGTTCTACAGAAATGATAAGGGCTCAACCTAATTTTAACTTTAACCTTAGGTAGCAAAAGAACAAAAGTCACAAACTGAACAGTGTTCTATTGAAGTTTCAACCTAAAACTGCTTAGAGAATGAACAAATGAAAATTGTTGTGACTCCTGGGACATATCTTATAGACAGTATTGTTTGTTTTGCAGGTAAGCGCCGGTTCAATATCAAACTGTGGAAGACCTTCACTGACTGCTTCAACTGCCTGCCCATCGCTGCCATCATCGACGAGAAGATCTTCTGCTGCCACGGAGGTAAGGAGCACTTTTACTCACCATATACTCTAATCTATGTCCTCTTAGTGCAAGTATGAAACTAAATGCACGTGTGTAATGTCGTCTTAGGGTTGTCGCCTGATCTGCAGTCCATGGAGCAGATTCGCAGGATCATGAGGCCCACAGATGTACCAGACACAGGTACTTGATGGGCTGCTCACATGAATCATCTATCTATGACACCCATGGATCATTGTTAATTTGGACATCGCAATCACAATATTGATCTAAATGACATGATAATAACAAGTCCGTTGACTTCCACAAATGGCGGTGCCCATTTGGGGCTGATGTCACCGTAAATGTCATCACAACAAAGAGACGTGTAGCTGTCAGCCCCTACGATGGATAACCCCAGAATCTTACATGTGTCACAGATTAAGAATATAAATGGAGAACGAGGTACAGACCAGTGAGTGTGTAGCAGTGGCAGTGAAAATGGGGATAGATCAGTACAATGATGATCTTGAATAAAGGAGAATAAAGATTACTCCAAATACAATTTTGAGAAGGTAAATGAGAATTTAAACGACTATAACATGGTTAAAAGCTCTGAAATGTTGATTTTGTAGAATAGGCCAGCTTTAAGGAGGCCAAGTATTTAATTAGGTGGTATACAGGGAATTAGTATATATACATTCTTTTATTTGTATTAGTTGCTACATATTATAGGGTTATGTAACTTCACACTACATTATTATGAACCTATACAATTTAAACAAAAAAGACTATGACATTTAAATTGTATTACAATTATAAAAATGAGGACTGAGTTCAAGCATGAATTAGCATGAACTATGAATGCAGTATTAATGTTTACTTATTCAAATGCTTTACAATTACAAGCTGCTCAACTGCTGTACAGTCTATTCAATTTTTGTGTGTTGCTTGAACATGAACATGTTCAAGCATTCAGTTTAACCTCCTTTTGATTCTGAAATTACTCTGAGTACCCTCTTCCAAGTGCTTGGATACTCTCTCGGTTACTCATACTCCCAATGATCTAACGAACTGACCTGTAAAACAATAAGACCTATTTTTGTTTTTGTTACATAAATACTAAAGACTCAAAACACTTTTCTTTTAGTTGGTTTTATTCTTGAGGTTAAGAGCAGTGTTTGGAGGTGTTTTACTGTTTGTGGTGCCAGGACACCCTCCTCTGCTTCTTCATGTGGAGTTTCTTCAGCGTGACGTCCGTGCTTCAGGTTGAGTTTGTCCCTCACAGATGTGTTGTAGAGATAATGCGTCTCCTTGTCAGCAGTGATCTGATGTTGCAGCTTACCTTGTGTATTTTCAAGAGACCTTTGAGCCTTTTTGAGCTCAGTCTTTTTGATTTATCAGTCTCTCCTGGGTTTTCAGTCTCAGTTGCTGGGACTTATTCACCCAGACACATCTAGTTGAGCTTTCACTGTGGCCAACTGTTTCCAGAGAAGGTGATTCCTAAACCTCTAGGGTCTCCTCGGGGGGAGAAGGTGCTTCCTAAATCTCTAGGCTCTCCTCGGGGGGAGAAGGTGCTTCCTAAATCTCTAGGCTCTCCTTGGGGAGAGAAGGTGCTTCCTAAACCTCTAGGCTCTCCTCGGAGGGAGAAGGTGCCTCCTAAACCTCTAGGCTCTATGGGAGGAGAAAGTGGCCTGAGGACGGGAACCGCAGACTTCTGCATGTTGTCCTCAGGAGCTCTGGAGTGCCTTCGTTGGTATTGGGGCTCTCTCATAGAGAACATAGAGAACATAGAGAACATCGTCCTCCATTGTGTCTTCAAACCTGGACACACGTCAGTCTCTGTCAGTGTCTGGATCAGGAATGAGCTTTAGATTTGGACTTTTTTTTGCAAGTTTCCCAACACTAAAATTAGAATTTTGTATGAACGTCAATGGTGAGCAGTGATACTTTCTGTTAAAATTGTCTGTTAAATGAAATGGCTCTAAGCAAAAAGAAATGTGAGCCCAGGAGCTGATTCCAAATATTGAGTATATTCACTACTTTGCATAAACTATATCTGAGCCCTGTAACTTCACCAGAGAAATACTGGCTTGATTATTAGATCTGTAATAAAAAGGTCTTTTAAAAAAATAAAAAGGATTTTGCACCTGATCAGTTAATGGGATTATAAAATGTCTTTATGGACTTACTTTAATCTAGTGACTCAAACTTTCACAAAGTACCACCTCAGACAAATGTGTTGCTGCTTATGTACCAGCTAAAGACAAACCTCTGAAGTAAACCAGGACTCGAGCAACTTTAAACCAAGAGAGATAAACCAGAACTTAGTGTTGTCACGATACCAACACTTCCAACTCCATTCAATACCAATTCAGTACCACAATCGGAATCAGAATCACTTTTATTGATCCCCGAGGGGAAACTCTCTTCGTTACAGATGCCACCGACCCAAAATAGAAAAAGTAGCGTCATAGTAGTTCAGTGTTAAAAACAATAAGAATGAAATGGTCAATAAATAATTAAAATAGAGTCTATAAATATTTACAAACAACATATTTGCATCAATGTACAGACAGTAGATGGGATGTTGCAGTACTTGTATGTGATCAGTCACAGCGAAGAATCGAACAGTTTGATGGCGACAGACAGGAAAGATTTCCTGTGTCTCTCAGTGGAGCAGCATGGCAATATCAGTCTGTGGCTGAACAAGCTCTTCTGATTGGCCAGCACCTTGTGGAGGGGGTGGAAGGGAGAGTCCAGAATAGTCCTGATTTTGGCCAACATCCTCTTGTCCAACACAACAGTCAGAGAGTCCAGCTCCTCCCCCACAACATGGCCAGCCTTCCTGATGATCTTATTGAGTCTATTAGTGTCCCTCACGCGCAGACTGCTGCCCCAGCAGACCACAGCGTACATGATGGCACTGGCCACCATAGACTCATAGAACATCCTGAGCATTGTCCTGCAGATGTCAAAGGACCTCAGCCTCCTCAGGAAATGGATGCGGCTCTGACCCTTCTTGTAGACAGCGTCCACGTTTCTGCTCCAGTCCAGTTTATTATCCAAGTACGTTTCCAGGTACTTGTACTCCACCATGTCCACACTAACCCCATGGATGGAAATGGGAGTCACAGCAGATTTGGTCCTCCTCAGGTCTACCACCAGTTCTTTTGTCTTGGTCACGTTGAGTTGAAGGTGGTTCTTTTCACTCCAGGTGACAAAGTTGTCCACTACAGTCCTGTACTCCCTCTCGTCACCACCGCTGATGCATCCCACCACTGCAGAGTCATCAGAAAACTTCTGACAGTGATAATTAAATACTTTCTTAGGCAATAGAATGTGATTTTTAACATTATATAATAGTTCTTTTTTTGTATTACCATGTGGCCTTATATCTGTGTAATCCCTCAGTCATCCAGGTAGGCTCCATAGTGGTCCATGGGTGTATATTAGTGTGTGTGTCTTATACTTGTTCTGATACAGCACAAAATCATTGTAAAGGTTTTCAGGAAAGGCTAATTTCTGTCCTTTGAATGTGACTTTTTTAGTATCAATAGCATCTAGTTTTGAAACAAGTTCTCATATGAATTAGTATCTTATTTTCGATACTTTTGACAACGCTACCAACTAAATTAATTGAATTCAGAAAGTGCGGCAAATAATTATATGTAGCACGTGTCTCTCAAATGCAGGAAAAGTCTTCTCGAATATCCCTGTAACATTCAGAGTGAAATGGAACATCTTTTACCTCAGACACATAGGAGTTTAGTGCTTTGCTTGTTGATTCAGCAGAAATCTGTGCCGTTTCTCTGTTTCTAACTCATAAGCAGCCATTTTTGTTTTGACCTGAACAGACCATACGTTTTTCTTATGGGCTAATCCACTTGTCAACCACTCACATCTGAACAGGGGGATGCAGTTCGTCTATATATATATTTGAGTGTAGTCTTGGATGGCCAGGCAAGTGCTGAATCAATCTTTTTGCCAAATATTCTGCCTGCAAGTGGTAATATATAAAAGAATATGATATCTTTCAACCCACAGAGTACATTTTAACACATCTTTGTCAGATGTGTGAACTGCTAAACTTAAAAAGGGGGTATTTTAAATCAACATTTTGGACCTTTCTGCCATACCTAAAGTGGTTTTCGATATCATCCATGCACGTTTGAGTAATCTCTCGATCAAACAGGGCTCTATTCAAACCGTCCGTATGGTTAGCAGTGCGATCCTGTTGAAGTTTAAGCTACAGGGTTAGCAGCATTTATACGGAATAAGTCCTCAGGAAGACAAGCAGGTTGTAACATTCCAAACCTTGCACTTTACTTCAGGCTTGCTGTGTGACCTGCTGTGGTCCGACCCCGACAAGGACGTGCAGGGCTGGGGAGAGAACGACCGCGGAGTGTCCTTCACTTTCGGCGCAGATGTGGTCAGCAAGTTCCTCAACCGCCACGACCTCGACCTCATCTGCAGAGCACACCAGGTGACAACAAGGGGGGGTTCAAATAGCTTGGATTCAGAATGGCATTGATTTGGTAGTTTTGACTAGTTTTAATCAAACCTTGAATAAATGTCTTCCAAGATATTATTGTTGGGTTTTTTTTTTCAATCTTTTTTTGTCCTGTTTATTTATTTATTTGGCAAATTTTAAGTGGGATTCTTCTTTTCCCCACCAGCAAATAGTCTAGCTGACAGGTTGCCCCATCTCAGTGAGAATAGGTATCAATTTTATGGTTTAAAGTCCTTTCAACTGACAACAATCATAGTGAAAAAATAATTCCGCTTCAGTTAATTTACGTTAACAGAGAAAATGTTGAGCTTTACGCCAGTTTTTGTTTCATGTGGATAGGTCCAGTAATTAGAGATAGTAACCATAAACCAGTTCAATATATCTGCAGTCTGACAGTTAAACAGCAAATCCCACCAGAGAATCCTGGCCTGTCCTTCAGCTCCATTTTAAAGTATATCGATTTTTTTTTAAATGATAAAAATTAGGGCCGTTGCCATAGCAATGAACAGTTTAAAATTAATATTCTATCTTCTGAATGCGAAAAAGTACACGGATTTCCCACCTGTAGATATGAGTTAGCACAATGTTTGACAGTGCTGGTAACACAAGGACTGAGCTGGCTGCAATCTCCTTTGGATTAGTCAGTCACATCAGTTTGTGTTGACTGCGCTCTGCCCACTCACTCCGCAAGAATCCAACACCACATTACTCCATGGCTTGTCCGTTTCCTTACCTTGTATAGCAGCTAGCTTTTCACTAAGATGGAGAGTATGATATGAATATGCTGTGAATGTTTACTGTTTAAACCAATGCTATGTAAATATTTGGAGACGTTGTTCTGGTTAAAAAGTCTGATAGGAACTTGCGTTGCTGCGTTGTTGTGATATTCATACACACACTTGGGACTAAACGTTGGACTAGATCAGGACTAAGCCAGGACTGGAACAGAACCAATCCAAGTCTACATCAGGACTAAACTGGGCTCAAACCAGGTCCAAATCAGAACATGCATGAATGTAACCTGACCACCTGCTGAAAGTGTGCATGTTACTTGAGGTATTGTTTTGGCTATAGAAAAACCTGGGATTGAATAAATGCAATATAGACAAGTTTAATGTCATATTGTGGATCATTACAGACAAAGCAATAATGTTTCCATGGAGACAAGCAGGTAAGACGCCCCACCAGAATTTTCATAGTGCACTTTTTAAAGGGCTGTACATACGATTTAGATGTTTCCATATTTTCAATAATATGGGCATAATATTTCATTGGTTCATGTTATAATTTGGTGTTTTGGTTCAAGGTGATTATCCAGTCAGAAAACAGCATGAGCCTCACACCAGTTTCTCATTTGGGTTGCCAGTTTAAATGCTGAAATCCAGTTGGTTTCAATCCAAAAGGACTCTCTGATCTGCTCTAAACCCCAGCACCTGCAGGAAATTATGAATCAGCTAGTGCAGCCTCTGCAGCTCAGTGAGTGAATTCTGGAGGTTCTGATGTTTCACACGAGGCCCGTCCATAAACTGAGAATGAGAAAAACTTGTGTCCTCTATCTGTAAGGTTCTGGTAACTCGGGTTCAGTTCTGATTGTAGTAAAAACATAAAAGCACAGGCTACATACAGATATTTTAAAAACACAGTGGAGTGTTTGCTGTATTACCACATGACATCACAAGGTGGAACAGTGTTTTCAGTTTGAGAGAAGAACTCCTGGTATGTTTTTGATGAGGAAACAACATTAACACATAGATTACAAAATAGTGTGCTATGGGACCTTTAGGTGTTTCAACATTTGGTATTTAACATGATGGTCAGTGCTACTCAACACATATCTGCACTGTCTCCCCTGCTCCTATAAATGGAGCTGGAGGAGGCGTGTACTTTTACCCTGGACTGCACTGTTTTTTGCCTGTGTACCTTGTTCATGATGAGTTTTTGAGCTCGTATTGATTTGTTTGGTCAGTGCAATAACAACTGTGCATTTCCCAACAGGTTGTGGAGGATGGATACGAGTTTTTTGCCAAACGCCAGCTGGTCACCCTGTTCTCCGCGCCCAACTACTGCGGAGAGTTCGACAACGCGGGGGGTATGATGAGCGTAGATGAATCGCTCATGTGCTCCTTCCAGGTAACTAAATTAGGCACTAGGCTGATATGTGACTGTTGTTTTTAGGCTTGAGCAGTTCCTGTGGGGTCTGTCTGTCTGTTTGCATGTTCCTCCTGTGTCCTGTGAATCAAAATCAAAAGTTGCAGCCTTTGTGATCAAATAAAAACTGCTAATCTGTAGTTTAGATCTGTACTAACATGTTCAGAAATGTATGTAAGTGAAATATTTCTAATAATTTTGCCAGATTTGTCTTATTAAAATGGAGCTAAACACTTAATCCACTTTTTTGTAACTAAACTTTGTGAGAAAATATTTTGCTGGCAAGGCTGCCATATACAATTTTTATGAGTTCACAAACTCTTTGAGAATCCATCTTTAATCATTTGAATTGGCCTCAAACATGAATAATATGCTGAAAAACACTGGCTTTAGAAAAAGAACATCACCTAATATCCTAATGACACAATGTTCTGAAGCTGCTGCCATGTGGAGGAGTTTAAAACATTACAACATTAGAACTAATTATTGGGCTCTTTTTAAATAGGCCTTTTTACATCTGGTAATACATTTATTCATCTGGGGCTAAATTCACCATGGAAAACTTACACAATTTAGGTTGTGCCTTTATAAATGATTAAGTAAAATCATAAAAAATCAGAAGATCGGTATCGACAATTGCAAATATTTTTAAAAATTGGTATTGGATAGGGAGCCAAAAAAACTGGATCAGCACATCCCTAATCTGTGTGCTGCCTTCAGTGTCCATTGTAAGTATCATGTGACATCACACAGGATTGCCCTGATTACAGCCATTACCTTTGCAATTGTCTAACTGCATACACTCAAATTGTGATTTCGATCGATCTTACAGCCCAGATCTCTTCCTCATATTTGATTGATAACTCGCTCCACCACACTTGTCTCTCTAGATCTTAAAGCCGTCAGAGAAGAAGGCCAAGTACCAGTACGGAGGGGTCAACTCGGGCCGACCGGTGACCCCGCCGCGCACCGCCCAGGCCCCCAAGAAGAGGTGAACCCCCGGCCCCTCCCCTCTCCCCCCTGCATCGCCCAGATACAGGGGGCCTATCAAACCCCTCCTCCTCCCCCCGACTCCACTGACAGCTCTTTTCTTAATGTGTCCGTGTACATACATTTTGCTGTGTAATTCATTTTACTTGCCTGTCGTTAACGTCGGTATTTTTGATATTATTAACCAATCTTACAGTGGTGGACTTTTGGATTTTTGAAGTTCCGTGTTGTAAATTAAGGACTTCTTTTGAGAGGAAGTCGGAATGTTTGGTTTTTTTTTTGGTTTGTTTTTTGTTTTGAACGAAAGATCCAATAGATATGACATTGTTTTGCCTTGATCGCTCTCAGCTATAGAGACTGAGATTCCTGTACAATGTTG